>NC_053024.1:354856784-355154193 GCF_003073215.2 Triticum urartu
GGAATTTCTTCCCCGTTTGACCCTTGGGGTCTAACCCGGGCCATGTGGTTCAGATCCATCTTGGTATACCATGTTACCATGGCCCGAGCCTCTCGCGCACCCTCTCGGCAGGCGGATATCTTCCATAGTCAGATACACCGTCGCGCTCCCTTGAACAGCTCTACAAGCTTCTCCATACTCCCTGGAGGAGAGGCGGATGGCGATAAGGCCTTGGCTACACTCCGCATTGCATGCCGATTTTGCTCGTGTAACTGCGACAGCTCTTGCAGAAGATCACTTGATGATTCGGACACTTCCTCTTCGGGATGGCCCGTCAACATACCTGCAATCACAGCTATATCAGCTAATTGTACCCCCAAACTGTTATAAGATAGATTTAGCCACATACTGAATATGCCACCTCGCAGCTTTTTGTTCTCCTTCACGGAATCGGCCAGCTGGGCTGGCACATCTTTCAGTTCTTCATCCAGTTTGGTGTTTGAATCCTGGAGTTTGTTTTTCTCCTCTCTGACTCGGGTCAAAACGCGCTCGCCTGCGGCATGTTGTCTCTTCGCCTCTTTTTCGCTCGTTTGAGCGGCCTTCAATTCCTCTCCCAGTTGGTCTGATGATCCTATTATGAGACAAGCAGCAGGGGCAATACAGCTGGTGTATAATTTTTTCTTTCTCGATGAAGTGAAATATTACTGGAGGACGCCTTCTTGAACTTTCCCAGTTCGGTGATAGTAGCAGATAGCTGTGTCCGGCACTGCTCTAGCAATTGGGCTAGCTGGTTGTTCTTCTCTGTAAGAAACTGGTTATACAATGATCCTTATAACATTTGTCCCAACTGCTTCAAGTCTCGGGGGGCTATGGGCACATGGTTATCCAATTCGGACAAGGTAAACTTACCTGCACATCTTTCAAATGTTTCTCGGTAGCTCTGTTAAGCCCATCTCGAGCAGCTCCGATGTATGCATCAGCCGAGCTGAAGGCACCGAACGCCTCTTTTGAGAAGCGGGGATTTTATAAAATGGCCCTCCGGCGCCGGTGATTCATGGTGCTCTCCACTTCCGAATTGTTGGCGGACATATTTTCCGAACCCTCAGCAGAAGGACAGTCCGGCGCCACTCCGATATCGGGCCCCGTCTCTTCGGCTAGGACCAAATCTTGGTGAATAGGAGTTCGACTGGTCGGGTCCCCGGACACAGTCCGTCGAACCTTTTCCCTGATACAAAATGAACATATAAGTCACAGTTGGACGCGACTACTAAAAAGAGCATAGCTGCAAACACATACCTTTTCAAGGAAGGCCCGACCGTATCTCTGTTTGCCTTCCTCTTCGAAGGCCTGCCCAACGCGGGAGCCGCTCTCTCTGGAGATGCCCCCAGGGCAGCACGATGTGCCAAACACCTCCCCTTCTGAGCACAGGATGGTGCGGTGAGTGAAGAAGAATGAGAAAACCCTCTCGGACAAAGTGTGTCCTGATTACTTACGTGCGAAACACGAAGGAGGCCGGGGTAATCGGCGATGATGGGTACATCCGTGCCGTTATAGCTCGTCTGATAGAAAAATCCATCTTTGAGCCCCACGAATATGTCTGGATCTTCCTCATATCCAGGGTCAAGATCCCGATTGTGATTCTCCGGCTGAGGGGCAGGGTCATGGATCCCCTTGACAGCCTTTCGCCATTCCTGTCATGAATGAATAAGATACCGCCCATCAAAATTAATTCAGGGAGAGGAGTCAAATAGTGGAGTTAGAGCTTACCCAGCTAGGAGGATTGTACATGAAAAACCCATATCAATTTTGAAAAACCCATTCCTGTTGCCCTTTATACAGTTTGGCCAATAATTTGGCCAGAGCGGCAAGAGTCTTCGGGCCCTTGCGACTGCAGCGGGAGGCGTCGTCTTCCCCATTGTAATGACACATGGGTAGCCCTCTATATTGGAGTGGTTGGACCCCCCGCGTTATGGAGACCGCCATTACCTCGACTATTGACAATCCGGACTGGGCGAACATCTTAATCTTACCCAGCAGCAGACTGAGCTCTCCGCTATCCTCTTCCTCGAGGCTTCGAGGACGCCAGCTATAGAGTTTCTTCAACAGAGCACTTGAAAATTCGGGGAGGCCCATCCAGACTGGGTCATGAAGAGCGACGTCGTCAACAAAAAAACATTCAAAGGTCCACTCTTCGGAAGCTTTCTTAGGTGTGCCGGATAGGTATCCGGTCTCAGCAATGCACCACATTTCGGCCCCGCCCACTTCAAATATTGAGACCTCGTGGTTGCGCGGGACAAGACAAAACAACCTTCTCCACAGATCAAAATGGGCCTCACAACCCAGGAATAATTCACATAAAGCAACATAACCCGCAATGTGTAGGATGGAGGCTGGGGTAAAATTGTGTAGCTGGAGGCCATAATACTCTAGAAGCCCTCGGAGGAATGGGTGAATTGGAAATCCCACGCCCCTCAGCAGATAGGGGACGAAGTACACTCGTTCCCCTGCAGAAGGATTGGGGGAATCCTCCGTCTGGGTTTTGCCGTTGAAGGAAGCCAACCCTGCTCGAACAGGGGTCGGGGGGCGGGGGGGGGGGGGGGGGGGAATCCCTGCGTTTGAAACTTCGGCAATTGACTATGGGACACAAAGCACCTCTTCCACTCACCTTCTCTGGGTCGGAACGGGAGGAGCTAGGAATGCTAGCCATGTTGGAATGGTCTTTCCTAGCAATCTCTGAGGATTTTCTCTGCGTGGTGCTAAATGGATCTGAGACTCAATCTCTTTAAATAGACGCTCTTTCTTGCATGGCCAGGGTGTTATTTGCAAAAAATACCCTAGCCGTCTGCATTCGCCCGACACATGGAATCTGAAGTTATTGATGCACAGAAGCCAAGGGGCGCGACCTTGAATTAAAAACTAAATACATTACTTGGAAGTCATCGGAGGAGGAACCCGCCTTGCAATGCCGAAGATAATCTGTGCGCCGAACACCTCGTCATTGAAGCCTGGTTCAGGGGCTATTGAGGGGGTCCTGGACTAAGGGATCCTCGGGCGTTCGGTCTGTTAGCCATGGGCCGAATTGGCCGGCTGTGAAGATACGAAGACCAAAGACTGCACCTGTGTTCGGATAGGACTCTCCTTGGCGTGGAAGGCAAGCTTGGCGACTAGGTATGTACATTCCTTTCTTTGTAACCGACCTTGTGTAACCCTAGATCCTCCCGGTATCTATATAAAGCGGAGGACTTATTCCGGAGGACAGACATTACCATAACCATACAAGCTAGGCCTCTAGGGTTTACCCGATATCCGCCGGTTTTGACACCGACATTGGTGCTTTCATTGAGAGTTCTGCTATGTCGTCGTCGAAAGGATTGATGGCTCGACTTATCGACAAAGAAACTATCATCTCTGGAGGAGCTTTGGCCTCAGGGTTTAGTCCGTTGGACGACAACAATCATAATCATAGGCTAGCTTCTAGGGTTTAGCCATTACGATCTCGTGGTAGATCAACTCTTGTAATACTCATATTTACCAAGATCAATCAAGCAGGACGTAGGGTATTACCTCCATAGAGAGGGCCCGAACCTGGGTAAAACATTGTGTCCCCTGTCTCCTGTTACCATCGACCTTATACACACAGTTCGGGACCCCCTACCCGAGATCCACCGATTTTGACACAGATAGGGGGTCCCCAGACTTGCCTGCCTGCGGCCCGCAGCGTGGCTCCTCCGGCGGCCCCGTACGGCCCATCTTCACCGGCAAACACCCAAGGCCCTCACGAGGCGTACGATGCAAGACCTCCTCAGGGGCGGCCTCACCAGGCTGGCTCGCGAGGGGCGGAGAGATCAAGGCAAGGCGAACCTCGCGAGGTTCAACTGACGTAAGCCAGGATGATCAAGACCAGGCAGGTGCTAGCGAGTGTAGTGTCCTCGCTTCCTCTTTGGTGCTAAGGAGGCAAATGCAAGCGAGGAGTTCCAAGGTATCAGGCAAAGGTTTCCATATCGGTGCAACAAGACCAAGACCAACAGGACGGCAGGACGGTAGTCACCACGGAGCCCAAGACGACATCACAACCAGAGCCTTTGGTAGGCGAAGACTACTTTTGTCAGGATAACTTGTACTAGTTATCTCCCTTCGAATTTGGTCGTTGTGGGATCCCTTCCCGCTCCATATTTGGGAAGAGGACCAAGGCCACTATAAATAGGACTAGCGACCATAGAAAGAGGAGGATGGGTCGGAAGGAGAGAGAAAGATCATCCTCAACCACACAAGCTCACCGAGCACAAGAACACCTCTCCTCAGGAGGCTGTTCTTCCCTTATAACTGTTCATCCTCAGCTCAAGAGGCAATCCAGCACACCACACTGGAGTAGGGTATTACACCACAACGGTGGCCCGAAACAGTATAAATCTTGTGTCTTGTGTTCTTTGGGTCCATCAAGCTAGGCCGTGAGATCGTTGAGTGTGCGAGCTTGAGAGGGGGGAGATCCTCGCGCGCACCCCAGTGTTTGATCCTCAAGGGTTTTGCCAGAACCCAAAATCCGATAGAAGTATTCGGAGGAGTAACCCGCCTTGCAATACCGAAGACAATCTGCAAGCCAGACACATCATCATTGAAGACTAGTTTAGGGGCTGCTGAGGGAGTCCAGGATTATGGGGTCCTCGGGTGTCCAGGCTATGTGGTATGGGCTGGACTAATGGGCCGTGGAGAACAAGACAAAAGATTTTCCCTGTGTCCGGATGGGACTCTCCTTGGTGTGGAAGGCAAGCTTAGGCCCCTCCATTGTTTATATAAACCTGAGGGTTTAGTCTGTAGAGGCAGTCATAATCATACATGCTAGACAATTAGGGTTTAGCATTAAGATCTTGTGGTAGATCAACTCTTGTAACCCGTATACTCATCAAAGTCAATCAAGTAGGAAGTAGGGCATTACCTCCATCAAGAGGGCTCGAACCTGGGTAAACACCGTGTCCCCTGCCTCCTATTACCTTCGATCCTTAGACACACAGTTCGGGACCCCCTACCCGAGATCTGTCAGTTTTGACACTGACACTATGTGCTCGAAATGCGATTGTGCCCCAATCATGAATTCATCACATGATTGGGATAGAATCGCATCTTGGGTGCTACTTTACCGTCCTATCCCCAACCAACTAATATTGCTCTGATGTAGGAAATTTTAAACGGGGGCTAAGTTTGTAAATTTCCTCGCATTTGAGACAAGCCCACTCTATAGACATGGTTCCCCCCTTCCACTCTCCCTCCATTTCGCCATTCATACTTTGTGGGCGCCAAAACACCCTCTCCACCCCAACCTCCTCCGTCCGCCACCCCATCCATCACCGTCCTCCTCCACCATGCCAGAGCAGAAACCCCGACGCCGTCGTCCATTACAAGAGATTGACCTCTCTCATCCACAGCTTCGGACCAGGATCCTTGCATCCCGTCCTCTCGCTTCATCCCCGCCGTCGTCCACCTTGCCGGCGCCGCTCCTACGACTGTCTCATCCACTGCGTCGGGATATTTCCCCCGCCACCACCATCTACCATCCTAGATCTGCTTCCATGCCATTGGCAGCCATTGCTTCCGTAGCATCATCAAATTCTCAGCAGATGCATACATGGTGCTGCACCAGAGCTAGTGCTCTTTCGTATCTGCTCAAGTTATTTATCGCAGCAAGAAAATAGATCGCCACTTCTTTACTCTGATTTCTTGTCAATCACTTTTGTTAATTGAAAGAAAACATTGGTTGCGAAGTTGCCTTCGTCCAGTTTGCACCTTCAGATCCTCCATGGCATGCTCAGCACTATACTCGCAATGCTTATGGTTCTCCCCTTTTATATTCCACACTATTTAAATGACAGTAGACTAAATTTAAAAATTGGCTCAATCGATTTTTGAGAGCTCGCCGGAGTTTGCTGGTTCAAAGGAAGGGGCTCGGGTGTGGACGGTGGTTGTGGGGGAGGTGGTGGGGCCTCGCCCAACGAGGAAAAGTTGACACAGGTGGGGGCGAGGGTGGGGGTGGGGGTGGCGGAGGAACACAGGCAGTGGGGCGGTTCAGGGGAGGGCGGGGGTTGGGGGGTTGGGGCCGGTGGTTCGGGCGGTGGCCCGTGCGGTGTTCTATATGGGAAGAATCAGAGAAGAGGAAGAAGAATGGTTAGGAGACGTAGGATCTTCATCCAACCGCCTGAAATGGTTGACGACCCAAATGGCAAAAATCACGCGACTTACATGCACACATGCCTTTATATTCAGTACCATCATCGTAGCTGCTTAGCACTGCTCCTGAATCTATCAAGCTAAACAACGTGCCACTCATAATTCCAAACTTGTTTCTCAAATACGAATCTGATATGATGCTGATATTACTAAAATAGATAACGTTTAATTGGTCATCTAATGTTCCTAATTTACTTTCGAAAAGCACGTGCACCACATATAGAGAGACAGCAGGTAGTTGCATTCTTAATGCGCTCTGGTTCATCATGTGTGGGCGGTGCGCAATGAACATTTTATTATCCAAAATATGCTTGCTCTTCTTTAGCATGTTCCTCTTCCATTCTTCTTCAATAAGTACTCTCTCTGTTCCTAAATAGAAGTCTTTTAATAGATTCCACCATGGACTACATATGGAGCAAAATGAGTGAATCTACACTCTAAAATGTATCTGTATACATCTGTATGTGATCCGTAGTGGAAATCTCTACATAGACTTATATTTTGGAATGGAGGGAGTATGATAGTAGTACAATATATTCCTTGTAGTGAAGAGGAGCAGGGACATTTGCAGTGTAGAGGTCTATTCGGTCGGTTGTGATGGACACTTTCAACTCTTCGGGCCTCTTTGATTCATAGGATTTTGTAAACATAGGAATAGGAATTGTAGTGGCCTTCCCACTTGAATCCTGTAAGATTAGCAAGGAAATTTGGGGAGTTGTGTCGCCTTTGAGAGATACACTGATATTAACAGTACTGCACTTTCAGTTGAAGAGAGCTGGTATCCGAAGCCTTTCTAGCTGTACCGGCAATACTAGCACATATATTCTAGCAAGTTGCACTTTCCTAATTTTACTCCTGATGCTTAGGGTTTTCCCATTATATCTACACTACGATCTGCGTAGGTGCTTTGTGTCCTACTAGCAGCTGTCCACCCTTTAAAGCTAAATAACACACCAATCATACGTCCTAAGGTTCTTCAAATACGAATGCGATATGATACTAACATTAGCTAACAGACACACATTTAGTTGGTTAGCTAATGCTCCCAATTGAGTTTCCAAATGCATGTGGCCACAAATAGAGAGACATCATGGAATTGCATTTCTTTGCGCACTCTGATTCATCATGGGTGGGCAACCAACATTGTATAGAAAGAAGGGGAATCTCAATAATATGCTTCCCCTTCTATTCTTTAACATTTTCCTCTTCTGTTCTTCTTTACTAAGAATAGTATGTTCCTTGTCAGGAAGGGGAGCAGTGACATGAGCAGTCGACAACTCTATTGGACCAGTTCTGCTAAATGCCTTCGCACTTCGAGTTGGTCTGCCAAAATACCTCGGAAATGGTGGGAGCTACGCGGTCTTTGATAGACTAAACTGATAGTAACAGATGTGCGCCTTCAGATGAATAGAGCTGGCCTGTAGGTGATCGATATGCTGCATATTAGTAGCGGCAAACCCCTGTGTTTTCCAGCCAGTTCCGCTTTCCCGATTTATTTATGGTGGTTATGGTGTAGCCCTATTATCTACACTATGATATACCTACTGGCTCTGCACTCGCGTTATCATGTTTTGGCAATAAACTTCCTATACAATATATTATGAACCTATCATCTGCAAACTATCCTTACATTTGGGCACCCAACAGGGAGCCTATTTTTTGAGTAGTTGTGCCAGACTATATTAATCTACTCACCATATTACAGCACGCATGGGCTCTCTCACAATAATCCAGTGATAGCACACAAGGGTTTACAGGGAGCCTCTATTATATTACAATATCCTCTGCATTACAAAGATAATCTCACTACTATTTATGTTTTCACCCTTTATAGATATTGTACGTAATCACAATGAATATAAGAATGCGCACAGCAGAAGAATATTGCGGAACAGTTCAATGGGTAACAAACTTGGCATCAAGGGATTGAGTCCATTGTGGATGCAATGAAACCCACATGCTCCCGGCCTATAGATTCATATTCAAAAGATGATCCTAATGACTATTCTCTCAAGGTGTCAAAGGCAGATGGCCTATCCTGTTCACCCAATAAGGTGCCTGTTCTAATTTGGCAAGGTTTTATTGGTTGCACATATCTTGCATAAGGTGTCTTGCATTTCTTTTGCTTCGTTGCACTGCCATTTGCTTAGTTTACTCATGATATATGTGAAGATGCCATGCCCATCCATTATCAACACCTATTCCATTTGTTGTCATACCATGTTTTTCCATTCAAATGTTGTTCTTGTGTTTCAGACATCCAAAAGGAAGAGGGTGATTGCAGAACTTGAAGGAGTACAAGCAAAGTCCATGAAAAAGGTGATGCTACCGGAGAAATCACATAGCACCCGACGTATATTGGCAATAGAACCAGTCCCGCAAAACCTAGGATATCACAACTATGCTGGTCGCTGCTTTGCTCTTGTGAGTACCTATTGTCCTATCGCTATCCTTACATTCAATCCTGGTGGATTATGTACATCATTGTCCTATCGTTCCAAATTATCAGATCTATATTAATGCTTAAATTAATGTAGAACAAACCCAATGCTTATGAAGAAATTTAGTTCTGCATTGTTCTTGTAAGTATGTGTTGTCCTTCATCACTGTACTTATATTTGTTAGTTAGTTCTTCATGTACACTTTGTAGCTTATTTTCCCTTGTCCTCCATTTTTCTACACATCAGATCTACATTTACTCTTGCCAAAATATTGAATAAAACCAATGTTACTGAAGAAGTTTAGCTCCAGCATTGCTCTTGTCAGTGCCTTCTGCCTGGATGGTGTATTTACATTTGTACTCTGCATCTTAAGTTAAATCATCGCCATTTGTTCCTATATTTTCACATCTATATTTACTCTTAACAAAATGTAGAATAAAGGCAATACTCTTGAAGAAGAGTGTGCGGTAAACTTCTTGAATTTCCCCCCATCAATATAGACAAGGCCTTTATAGAGGCTGTCTTCACTACTAATGTAAGTTTGTCCTCCTAGAGCCTTCAAATTTTTTTGTGTATATTGGGATAGCTATGAGTGCAAATGCTGTTTATTTTGTCGTCTGCATCAAATTGCTTGTTTAATGTTTATAAGGTAGAAGTACATGAACATAAGTTTGTCCTTCTCAATTTTAGTCTTTAGTTGTACAACCTAGTTCCTTATTCGTACCATGCAAATTAAACTAAACATAGATATTTATCTTCTTTAGCACTATCTGTATGCTTGTGTTCTTGATCTGTAATCCAGTGATGTGGTGAGACTACCAACAATAGCACAATTTCATATCCTGCTATGTCTCAACTATGAACAATGCCATATTAAATTAATGTTATTTAAATCATGTCTCTTTATTTACCAATTTGAAATGGTATAATTTGACAGTACAGCCACCATTCATGCTTATACGTTGTTTAGAACTACATCTATGCTTGTGTTCTTGATCTGTAATCCAGTGGTCTGGTGAAGCTGGCCGCTCCTGGACAGTGCCATTTCCTGCCTTCTTAACAATGAAAAATGCCTATTATGTTAATGTTATTTTAAACCATGTCTCTTTATTTCTGACAAAAAATTAGATGAATCGACAGCGCTGATGCTTATACGTGCAAAACCTATTATCTACCTACTTGTTTCTCTTTCAGGGTGAAAACACTGCTGCTCGGAAGAACTGCCACAATGATAGTGAGACGAACCCATTGTTTGTCCCTCTAACACATATTCCAGAGGAGAACGCAACACATCTTTAAGTTAGGGATACATCCACGAAGTCGCATCATGATGTAGTGTCAAACTTACCCAGTGACACAAGCTCGATGAAGTCGCCACCTGATTCTGTTCGACTTCTTCAGTCTGAAATTCAAGAAGAAATACATGCTTCTGCTCAAATCCGACTGTAACTACAATCTCTTTGCAAGATTAACCCTAATTACATGACGTTTATTGATGCTATCCAGCTTAAGTTGGTGGATATGAGCGCCAAAGAAGCGCAGTCTCATCAGGTTGCTGAGCTGCTTGCGCTGCAGCTCCTGGGTCGGGCTAACCTTTCTTGAACTATGTTGAAGTGTTGTCGGTTCTGTCTATTATTTTGTCCGCCTGTTAACTTCCACTGGTGGCGACCTGCCCAGTTTATGTAATCCGCTGTCTGGTTGCCCTTTATTATCACTGGTGGCGAACTTTGATGCCTAGTGGATGTAATATGCTGTAATTTCTTTGTTGTATAGTCTAGGTTTATTCTTCATCATGATGTTGCAATTTATTTGTTGTTTCTGCTGTCGCCGCTCTGAGAAAAGGTCGTAATCTTCAATCGGTGTGCAATGAGCCAATATGTTAGGTTTGTAAAATAATAATTTCTGTACAAAAACTGGCCAGTCGCCAATCGCTAGTACGGGCCGAACCATAGGCCTACAATCATCTTGGGCCATTAGTTTGGTCTAGTCTTAATCTGGCCCACTATTAGTTTCGGGCCTTTAAAAGGCCGAGTAAACCGCTTGCCTTAATTGGGCCCCCAAAAAATAGGCCTTTAACAGATTGAAATGTTTTTGGGACTTGGCTGACCTAATTACATGATGGGCGGGTGAGGGAGTCCTGGACTAAGGGTCCTCGGGCGCGCGACCTATTAGACGTGGGCCGGACTGATGGACTCTGAAGATACAAAGACCAAAGACACCACCCATGCCCGGATAGGGCTCTCCTTGGCATGGAAGGCAAGCTTGGCAACCAAATATGAAGATTCATTTCTCTGTAACCGACCTTATGTAACCCTAGATCCCTCCGGTGTCTATATAGACCGGAGGGCTAGGTCCGTAGATAGATATCATCATAATCATAGTCAGACAGGCTAGACTTTTAGGGTTTAGCCATTACGATCTCATGGTAGATCTACTCTTGTAATACTAATATTTCATCAAGATGAATCAAGTAGGAAGTAGGGTGTTACCTCCATAGAGAGGGCCCGAACCTGGGTAAACATTATGTCCCCTGTCTCCTGTTACCATCGCCCTTAGACGAACAGTCCAGGACCCCTACCCGAGATCCGCCGGTTTTGACTCCGACATTGGTGTTTTCATTGAGAGTTCCACTGTGTTGTCGTCAAAAGGCTTGATTGCTCCTTCAATCATCTACAACAATGTTGTCCAAGGGGAAACCTTCCTCCCTGGACAGATCTTTGTATTCGGCGGCTTCAACACGGGCCAAATCGCTTGGCCATCTGGAGCAGATCGAAAACTACGCCCCTGGCCATTAGGTCAGATTTGGAAGCTTAAACTACGACGTTGATATCCGCGGAGACTTGATCTTCGACGAATTCGAGACCACGGTAGCCGCTCCTTGCCACCACGATGAACATGACGTAAATCTGTCATCGAATCATACCCAGGAGATAGTACATGTAACTGCTCTAGACCTAGATCCGGAGCAGATCGCGTCATCCGAAGACGGGAAGCTCAATCCCTCCGCGGAATCCGCAGACTCAGTAGCGTTGGAGCCGCACACATACCTAACTTCAAGTGACACCTATGTCACTGGAACCAGGGACTCGTCTTCGGCTATAGGTTCCGAACCTTGTGTGTCCGTGTACGTCGAGCTTGGTCGGTCATCGATCGTCTAATTCAGCTCCGCGGACATCTTCCGACACTCACCTTCGGGCGACATGGCAAACTCACTAAAAAAATCTATCCCTGGTAGTGGACTCTCACCTGAATTATATCCGGTTCGAACTGTAGGCTGATGATGGAGAATTTCGTTTCCTACCGACCGCCCACTTCATAGCCACTGTCGAGGACCTAACCGACATGCTCGATTACGACTCTAAAGACATCGACGGTACGAATGACGATGCATGAGAAGAGGAGGCCGAAAACCCGCCGTTCACCAGACGATGGACGACCACCTCGTCTTATAACGTATACATGGTGGATGCACCAAAAGAAAATAGCGGCGAAGAAAAAGAGAATCTAGTTGAAGATGAACCTCCTAAGACAGAACCAAAGCACTAGCGTCAGCGGCGCCGCTCTAAATCACGCCGCAGCAAAGACAACAACACTGGCACGGGAGACGATAACACTCCGGACGGTGCTGAAGACAGAGAACATCCAGATGAACGAACTGCCGAACAGGATGACGAGAAGACAGTCAAGTTATCCCTGACGAACAGGCCATAAATGACGACTCAGAGGACAGTAATTATCTTCCACTCTGCAAGGATGAGGTGAGCCTCGGCAGCAAGGATTTTGTCATGCCTGAGGATCCTCAGGAGCAGGAGCGCTTTAAGCGCCAGCTAATAGCCACTGCAAGGAGCCTAAAAAAGAAGCAGCAGCAGCTTCAAGCTGACCAAGATCTGCTCAATGATAGATGGACCGATGTCCTAGTAGCCGAAGAATACGGCCTCAAGCGCCCAGCCAAATGCTACCCGAAGCACAAATTGCTCCCTCAGTTCGACGACGAGGCACCGGAGCCCATACCATCATCGC
Source organism: Triticum urartu (assembly GCF_003073215.2). Taxonomy (NCBI): domain Eukaryota; kingdom Viridiplantae; phylum Streptophyta; class Magnoliopsida; order Poales; family Poaceae; genus Triticum; species Triticum urartu. The sequence continues at coordinate 354,869,444 of NC_053024.1, forward strand.
GCAATGCGCCTGACCGACCGCCATGTGGTCGGGATAAAACGGCAACGCAAGCCGAACACCAGCCCACCCCGCCTCATCGTAAAGGCAAAGATAAAACAGGTCATGGTTATAAATATGACCTTCGGCAGGACATGGACAATAGAGCAGGACATACCAGATTGATCTATGAATGGCAACGACGTGCCCTGACATGTGACGGCGGCTATCTATTCGGACGTGACAAGCCTAGTCATGCGCGGGCCGAAAACCGCAGACGGACTCCATCGGAGCTACGTCGCGATGTGGCCCGATATAGAGGCGCCGCACACCCTCTTTGCTTCACTGACAAAGTAATGGAGCATGAATTCCCAAAAGGGTTTAAACCCGTGAATATTGAATCATACGATGGAACAACTGATCCCGCTATGTGGATTGAGGATTTTCTTCTCCATATCCATATGGCTCGCGGAGATGACCTCCACGCCATTTAATACCTTCCGTTAAAACTCAATGGGCCAGCTCGGCACTGGTTAAACAGTCCGCCTAAAAACTCTAGTGACAGCTGGGAGGATTTGGAAGACGCCTTCCGCGACAACTTCCAAGGTACATATGTCCGGCCACCAGATGCCGATGACTTAAGCCATATAGTACAACAGCCCGGAGAGTCAGCCAGGAAATTCTGGACTAGGTTTCTAACCAAAAAGAACCAGATCGTCGATTGTCCGGATGCCGAAGCCCTAGCAGCCTTTAAACACAGCATCCGCGATGAATGGCTCGCCCACCACCTCGGCCAAGAAAAGCGGAAGTCCATGCCAGCCCTCACGACACTCATTACCTGCTTTTGTGTGGGTGAGGATAGTTGGCTGGCCTGTAGCAAAAACAATGCAAGCAACACCGGCACCTCTGAAGCCAGAAATAGCAACAACATGTCCCGACGCAACAGACACAAGCGTCGAAACAACAATGACAACACCAATGATACGACAGTCAGTGCCGGATTCAGTGGCTCTAAGTCCAGTCAGCGGAAGAAGCCCTTCAAAAAGAACAATTCGGGCTCATCCAGCTTGGACCGCATACTCGATTGTCCGTGCCAGATCCATGGCACCCCAGACAAACCACCCAATCATACCAACAGAGAATGTTGGGTTCTTAAATAGGCTGGCAAGTTAAATGCCGAAAGCAAGGAGAAGGGATCGCAAAGCAAGGACGATGACAAGGAGCCACAACCACCGAACACAGGGGGACAGAAGAAGTTTCTCCCTCGGGTCAAAACGGTGAACATGATATACGCTACCCACATCCCCAAGAGGGGGCGCAACCGCGTGCTCAGGGACGTCTACACGATAGAGGCAGTCGCCCCAAAATTTAATCTATGGTTGTCATGCCCGATCACTGTCGATCATCGGGATCATCTGACCAGTATCCGTCATGGTGATTCAGCCGCACTGGTCCTGGACCCAATAATTGATGGGTTCCACCTGACACGAGTCCTGATGGACGGGGGCAATAGCCTCAACCTCCTCTATCAGGATACAGTGCGCAAAATGGGCATTAACCCATCACAGATCAAACCCACAAAGACTACCTTTACAGGAGTCATACCAGGTGTAGAAGCCCGTTGTATGGACTCAATCACACTAGAGCTTGTCTTCCGATCTCCGGACAACTTCCTAAGTGATAAGTTAATCTTTGATATCGTCCTCTTTCGTAGCGGCTATCACGCACTGCTTGGACGAATCGCATTTTCTCGATTCAATGTGGTGCCACATTACGCTTATCTCAAGCTCAAGAAGCCCAGACCATGCGGGGTCATAACAGTTAATGGAAACATGGAATGCTCCCTCCGCGCCAAGGAGCATACTGTTACCCTAGCAGTAGAAGTCACAGCGGCCTTTTCAAGCAGAACCGTAATTCGGCGGCCGAGCTCCCGGACACTGTCAAGAGAGTCCGGACTATACTGCAACAGGACATCTCGGCTCGTCAAGAGCTCGACTAGAAATTCAGCCTTCGTCCCAGTCCCGACCAAGTGGCGGCAATTGTACCACGCGTACATAACTATGCACTCAAAATACCATGGGCATGGATGGAGTCATAACTAGCTTGTGATCCACAATACGGCTCGACCGCCCCCGGACACACGTACTTTCACTTTTTCTTCTTTCTCCTTTTTAGGTTTCTATTCCACATGCCTTTTTTGACGGCCTGACCATCGGTCCTTTTCGAAGGATAAACACACAAAGACGGCAAGAAGCATGGACGTACAGGGGGATTTTTAGGTGGTTTCTTTAACGATCCCTCTACCTATTTTCAGGACCCACACGCAGCTCTCCATTGGTTAAGGCATATTAAGTAGCCTCCTGCTTATTGCACTACGTGTATAAATGAGCTTTGATGCACTAATCTTTACCTAATATTAAAGAACGGATTGTTTCTCCACTTTTTCTGGTCCGTAAGATGTTTTTAGTATGTTTTATGTTTTTTTCGTCCACCGCCGTTTTACATTAATTTTTTTTGCCCTATATCGGACTCGAACCCTGTCCATTTAGTTTTAGCCACACAACACCAAGCAGTCCACCTAGCAAACTTACTGCTCCAAAAAAGGTAGGAGGCTTTTTATTCATATGCTTTCCTACCGCGCGCCCTAGTGGGCCAGGCCATTAGCGGGGATCCCCTGTTTTCTTATTTCATTTTGGTTATTTTTTCCTTATTTAAAATAATTTGGGATTTCCGAAAATTTCCAAATTTTCAAAAGGAAATGTGAATTTTGAAAAAAGTTTCAGAAAACCATGTGCCCTGTTGGGCTGGCCCATGAGCGGGGAGGGACGACACTAGTTCTCTTATTTTGTTTTTCCTTTTTATTTTTTATTCTTGAAAATAATTTTGGATTTCAGAAAAGTTTCAAATTTCAAAAGAAAATGTGAACTTCTAAAAATGTTTCAGAAGTAGTAAAATGTTCATGAATTTGAACAAAGATTTCATGAATTCAAAACATGTTCATGAATTTATAAAACAACGTTCACAAAAACAGAAAATAATCATGAATTACGAAAATAAGAATTCATCAATTCAAAAAATGTTCGCTGATTGAAAATCTTCATAGACATTAATTATTATATATCAATATTAAAGGAAGGAATGATTCTTCCCTCCAATTTTAGTTTCATCCATCATCTATCTTCCGATGGACCACACAACATTTCTGTTTCTCCGACACGTGGGCCGTGCTAGGCTGCTCCACACTTTTTTCTTTATTTGATTCAGTTGTGGATCAATGTAAATAATATGATTTTTGTTTTGCCCCTACATGGGCTGAGATGGCCCTATTCCAAAACTTCTTTTTATTTCTTTTCAATTGATCGTGGCATGGAGGTGGGAATGGAACTATGAGGCCGCAAACTGAATTGTAATCATTTTGCAAAGACAGTATGATTGAAAGCATCATTCTTTTCTATTTTGGGAAAAATTGTTGTGGATTATAAATTAAATAATGGTTTATATTTTAGCCTAGGCAAGGGAACTTAATTAAATTTTCTCCCATTGCAACGCACGGGCATTTTTGCTAGTGAAATTATCATGGAAATAGTTTGCAGCCCAAATTCTACGGCTCTAGCTTACTACCATTTCTTCTTTATCTTTTTGGATAACTTTGTCAAATAGCACCCATACACTTTGGGATGTTTCAATTTGCTAGGAGCTTCATAGCACCGCACAACATGGCAACAAAGTCCGAACACTTTTTACAGTATAGTTCGGCACCCTGAATTTAGCACTATATGCATTGGCTCTGAATCATGTCTTTGGTCAATAGTTGGGTTTCCCGGCTCCTATGCTTGCTACCTTATTTTGCGCTGTGTCGGCTAGGGTAGTAAAGGGAGAACTACTGCGATTGTGCCCTGGTTTACTTGGATGAGCACCTTAATAGAGAAAGCCGAAAACTGACTGTCATGATGCGGCGAGAGGCGGTCAGCTCTTCGGATGTCTCAAATCTTTAGAGATTTTTGCCGCATTACGCGAGGGATCGGTACTTACCCGATCAGGTGTTTACAGCATCCTAGTTCGGATACTAGGGGCTGTGCCTATATTTTTATTGTCAAACTCCTATGGCTAAGTGAGGGTGATAAAGCCGCATAGTCCAATTTCCTGGTTCGTCGCGCTAAACACCTCCTTCAAGGACCAAACAATTGGATCAAGAGTGTTTAGATTACATCCCGAACACCCCCGTACTACCTACGTGGGGGCACAAGCCGATGATTGGCCAACTCTCAGATTTCACACAACACGGCCGCATAGGAGGTGAATTTTTTTAAATAACAAACATTATATTACATAATGACTTCGTTTCATCATACAAGGCAGAGACAACATGAATGCATTCATTCGAAAATAATGTCTTGCGCACATTGCGTTGCCACAATAGGAGACCCCTCCAAGACGTCTTCAAAGTACCGCTCGGGCATGCGGTGCTCCTTGCCCTCTGGCGGTCCCCCGGTCATAAGCTTGATAGCGTCCATCTTCGCCCACCACAGCTTGACACGGGCGAAGGCCATGCGTGCGCCCTTGATATAGACCGACCGCTTGACGACGTCTAGCCGAGGGGAGGCATTCACCAGCCGCTTCACGAGCCCGAAGTAGCTGCTGGGCATAGCTTCGATAGGCCACAACCGGATTATTAAATCCTTCATGGACAGTTCAGCCACCCAATGAAGCTCGACTAGCTATTTTAGCTGATCGCTAAAGCGCACTGGATGTTCTGGCACAAGATATGGCGACCAGAATAGCTTATCCATTGAGCTCCCTTCTTTGGCTTGGAAGAACTCCGCAGCGTCCGACACACTGCGCGGCAGATCTGCAAACGCCCCTGGAGAACTCTGAATCTGGGTTAGTAAGAGATACTTCTTCTTCACATACTTGCTTTGCATACTAAATGCCTTACCCGTCATGATTTTCCTGACCTCCTGGATCTCCTGGAGGGCGCCCTGGGCCTCAACCCGGGCCTCTTCCGCGCTTTGGCGAGCCTTAGCGAGTTCGGTCTCTCGAGCTGAAACGTCGCGCTCCAAGGATTCACATTTCTTCATTGCATCCTGGAGCTCTTGCTGGACCTCATCAAGCCCGGGCTCGTGCTTCTCACGGGCGGCATTTTCCTTGACAACTCTCTTCTCGGCCTCGGCCAGGGCCTGTTTAAGGACCTCGACCTCGGTTGCCGCTCCTACACATATCATGGCACTACGGTCAATACGCATCATTGATTCTTTCTGAATATACGACAAGTCATTTACATACCTTGCTTGTCTTCTAGCTGCTTCCTCACTTGGCCGAGCTCCTCCTCGGCCCGCTCCAGTCTTTGCTTTAGTCCAGAGACTTCGGCAGTGTGTGAGGTTGCGACCAACAACGATGCCTACTTATTCATATAAGACATATTTAGTTAGTTTCCTGCAAAAATAAATTGATCCTCTGTCTGGCTCTTCTTTCCGAACACCGGACAATGTCTCAGGGGCTACTATCTATATTAGGACATTTTGTTTTGTTTTGCTTACCTCAAAGCCTGTCAGCAGGCTGCAGGCTTCGGTCAGTCCGCTATTGATGGACTGAACCCTCTCAATCACCGTACCCATAAGGATATGATGTTCACCCACAATGGAAGCGCCTCGTATCACTTCCAGTAGATAATCTGGTGCCTCTGGTTGGACAGAGGTCACCGGCGGAATAGGCACACCCCCTTCTTTTGAAGGAGGTTGCTCGTCGGATTCCCAAGCCGTACAGGTCTCCGGAGTTGTATTCGGCTGGGGGCCGAATTGAGCCAGGCCCCCATCCCCAGTCGCCATATGGGTCTGCTCCCCCATGTGTCCCGCAGCCGATGTTCTGCCCTCGCATCCTGAACCTCTCCCTAGCCTGGGAAGGTCCTTCGGGACAACACCTCCTCGTCGCCCTTGGCCGTGGGAGAGTGAGCGGCCGGCGGTGACTCCCTGGCCATCGCCTTCGAATCCAACGAACCTCTTGATGAGTATCGCTGGGAGCTGTCGTGGGCCGGACTGCAATGGCATCATTTAAACATATTAATATCATGAAGCAAGAGAGGCCGGATGTATGGACATATGCGTGCTTTTAGTACTTACAATGCGGCCAGGGGCTTTTTTCGAGGGCGTCGCTCCGGGCCGCTGTCGACGTCCCACGCGATGTTATCCGCAAGGGGACCCTTTCCCCTCTTGGGTGCCTCCGCCTCCAGATTTGTGGAGGTCACCCTTTTCTTCCTCCCCCATCAGGGGGAGAGGTGCTTTCTTCCTCCTCCTCGTCATCGTCTTCAGCGGCGGAGGAGTGATTCTTGTCTTCGGATGACACGTCTGAAGCTCCCTTCTGGCGGGGGCCACTCCGGACCCCCTTGGCCTTCTTCCCAGCCTTTTTCTCCGGCGCCTTATAGGGCACCGGTACCAGCATCTTCGCCAGGAGCGGGATGGCTAGTTCCTCAGGCAGCGGAGCCGAAAATTGTATCTGCTCCACTCTCTCTATCCATACCTGAAAAAATAAAGTTTAGATATCCTCCTTGAAACAAGCAAATAGAGGATGCGCCTTGAGACGTGAAAGACTTACCGCATTGACATGATGTGTAATATCGTGCCCGCGGTCTGAGTCCATGGCTGGCGGCGTCTCGTTGCCTTTAAAGAGCAACTTCCAGGCATCGTCGTGAGTGGTTCCGAAGAGCCTTTCCAAGGTTTGGTGCTTCTTCGGATCGAATTCCCATAAAGGGTAGGTTCGGCTTTGGCATGGGAGGATCCGACATACCAGCATCACCTGGATTACGTCGACGAGCTTGATGTTTTTATCCACCATGCTTTGGATGTGCGTTTGCAGCACTATCAGTTCGTTCGGTGAAGACCAATTTGGGACCTTCTCTATCCAGGTGGTGAGCCGCATTGGATCTTCGAAGTTGAATTCGGAAGCCGCGGCCCAGGTGGCGTCGCGGGGCTCTGTGATGTAGAACCACAGTTTCTGCCACTCCTTGATGGTCTCCACAAAAGTACCTTTGGGCCATGTGACATTGGGCATCTTGCTCACCGTGGCACCTCCGCACTCCGCGTGCTGGCCATCCACCACCTTCGGCTTCACGTTGAAGATCTTGAGCCATAGTCCCAAGTGGGGTTGGATGCGGAGGAAGGCCTCACACACGACAATGAATGCCGAGATGTTGAGGAAAGAGTTCGAGGCTAGGTCATGGAAATCTAGCCCGTAATGGAAGATAATCCCACAGACGAAAGGGTGGAGAGGAAACCCTAATCCTTGGATGAAATGAGGGATGAACACCACCCTCTCGTTGGGCTTCAGGGTGGGGACGATTTCTTTCGCCAGATACCCGGCCTCCTGAAGGTTGGTGATGTCCTTCTCCCTTACGGAGGAGGCCATCCACTTGCCTTGCCCTCCAAATCCGGACATGGCTGAGTGCTTCCTTGAGGCGGAAAGAATGAGGACTTGGGCGCTGGAGCTCGAGAATGGAAGGACATAGAAAGAGAGAAGGCGTGGGTGAAGAAAGGGAATCCTTATCTCCTTATAAAGGCAGTGAATATCAGGTGCCTCCCCACTCGCCTTAAAACTCACATGTTCCCAAGGGCTGTGTAAATGGCACGGTTATATTACCCATGCCCGTATTGATGAGAATCCCGCAATAAGGGGACACGATCTCTGCTTTGACAAGACGTGCCTATTAAAGCCGCGTCTCAAAATGTCGAACGGCAGACGAAAATGGTTCAAAATGATGATCAAGCAAACGTGATGTCACATTACAAAAAGTTGTCAGTGGATTGGACTCGTGCAATATTATATTCTTTGCGGTTGTGTGTGGTACTTGTGTTGGAGATCCGAACACGTTCATTCCGTCCGAAGACTATCTTGGAGTATTCGGAAGGGGGAACCCGCCTTGTAATGCCAAAGACAATCTGCGCACCGGATACCTCGTCATTGAAGCTTGGTTCAGGGGCTACTGAGGGAGTCCGGGACTAAAGGGTCCTCAGGCATCCGACCTATTAGACGTGGGTCGGACTGATGGGCTATGAAGATACAAAGACCGAAGACTCCACCCTTGGCATGGAAGGCAATCTTGGTAACCAAATATGAAGATTCCTTTCTCTGTAACCGACCTTATGTAACCCTAGATCCCTCTGGTGTCTATATAAACTGGAGGGCTAGGTCCATAGACAGATATCCTCATAATCATAGTTAGACAGGCTAGACATTTAGGGTTTAGCCATTACGATCTCGTGGTAGATCTACTATTGTAATACTCATATTTCATCAAGATCAATCAAGTAGGATGTAGGGTCTTACCTCCATAAAGAGGGCCCAAACCTAGGTAAACATTGTGTCCCATGTCTCCTGTTACCATCGACCTTAGACACACGGTTCGGGACCCCCTACCCGACATCCGCCAGTTTTGACACCGACAGCGGGAAGCAGGCCGGATGTATAACGGGCCTAAATTAGGCCCAACACTCTCAAGGGCCTTTACGGGCCGATAAGCAGTTTGGGCTAGAATGTATCCACGAAGACTATGGGCCATTAAGAGGCCGAAAGTAACTACGGACCATAATTAGGCCCAGGTGCAACTCGGGCCTTTAAATGCCCGAAAGTGAAACCGGGCCAAAAGAGGCCCATCTATAGATAGGGCCGCTGACAGGTCGAAACTAGTATTGGGCCAAACTGTTGAATTGGCCATTAAGAGGCCGAAGAGCAAATCAGGCCGCCAATGGGCCCAATGGAACAATAATTGTTAGAAGGGTCGTATCTGTTATGGGCCGTAATTTGGCCCAAGAAATAAAAGTTAGTTAACAGGCCGAATCAGGTGTGGACCGTAATTTGGCCCAAACTATTGCAGGATGTTAACAGGCCAGATCTAACATGGGCCGTAAACCGGACTAGAATATTGCAGTCATTTAACGGCCCGTATCTGATGTGGGCTATAATTTGGTCCAGAAAATGTTAGGTTGTTAACGGGCCGGCCAAATAGATCTGATGAAATCTTGTGGGCCTATTCCTAGGCCGGCTTTTAGACCTATTGAAAGTGCAAGTATCCCTGGCTGGTTTTGGTAATTCCTAACAACATATAGCTCATTGAGCTAATACTATTTCAAGATAAATATTTCAGGAAAGCTCAATGATTGGCATGCCATGGATTAGAAATGTGGACCCCTCAAAATGCTTAGGACAAAAGATTGGCTCAAGACTCTACATTTTACCATTTAGTGATCCAAGGTCACATTGAGTCCAGAGGAAAAGCCAATACTATTAAAAGGGGATGAGGTGTTGCTTAATGGGTTACTTGCTCAAAATGCTTAGTGATATGCTCCAAAACCCTCAACCACTTTCTCATATCCACATATGTCCCAAACCAAAAGTCAAACTCGGCCCCACTGAAACTTTACAACCGGAGCCATCGAGTTTAGTTGACATAGCCACTGCCACAAAACCCTAGTCTTTTCGGTCTCGCCGATAGGGATCTCGGTCTCACCGAGATGGGATTGCAAAATCTTTGTTTCCCTTCATAACGTTTCGGTCTAACCGAGATGAGCGATTGGTCCCACCGAGTTCACAATGCAAACTCTCCATCTCCCCTTCGTAATATTTCGGTCCAACCGAGATGAGCGAATCGGTCCCACCGAGTTTGCCTGACCAACTCTCTGGTTAGCTTATAACCAAAATTGGTCCCACCGAGTTTGTGTAATCAGTCTCACCGAGCCCTAACCCTAATGAAATCAGTCCCACTGAGTTGACGTGTCGGTCCCACCGAAAAACCTAGCGTTCACATTTTGAACAAAATCTGTCAGACCGAGTTTCACGATTCGGTCTCACCGAGTTTGGTAAATTGTGTGTAACAGTTAGATTTTGTGTGGAGTCTATATATACCCCTCCACCGACACTTCATTCATGGAGAGAGCCATCAGAACATGCTTACACTTCCAACTTACAATTTCTGAGAGAGAACCACCTACACTTGTATTGAGATCAAGATCTTCCATTCCAACCACATAAACCTTGATTTCTAGCCATCGCCAAGTTGCTTTCCACTCAAATCATCTTTCCACTGCATATTTTTAATTTCAGCTCATCTTGATGTCCGAAATGCTGTTGGAAGAGGGCTATGTAATGAATTTGTCCGATCCGTTTCAGCAAATGGCATTTTGTCATTTTTGCCATGATTAATGTGTGCATGCTATGATTCTGAGCTTTGCATGTGTTTTGTTATATGCCATGCCATCTTTACAGAGGTGCTTGCCATGTATTTTTGTGATATTTGTGGTGACTAGCACAAGCTTGCAAAGTAGCGTAATCGGGAATGCTGATTTCAGGGACTTAGAATTTCACCAAGTCCTTGTCCGGTTTTCGTTGTTATGCCATATGTTCATGTTGTTTCCTACTGATCCGTGCCTCTTCTGAGGATGATCAGTAAGGATGCTTTGTTAACATTGTGGTGCTCTATCCATCCATGTCTTTGTTTGCATTTAGGGAGCAACCTAGCTTGAGTCAATCGAGCTCTACTTTTGCTATAAAATGATCCTGGCAGATTGTTGACATGTTTAGCGATTTTGCCCAGGATGTTACTATTGATCCGTGCATGCTATGTTCTTATTCTTGCCATGTCTAGCTTCTATGCCATTTCTTCTTGATGAGTGTATGCTTAGTTTGTCATTCCATACTTTGTAGTGAGTGCATCGAGCTCGTAAACATGCCTACTCGTTAAACTGTTTTGCATGCTCCAGTTTTTCACTAAGTCTGAATCTGTTTATGTTTTTCCATATTCACATGCTTGCAATTGTATTTTCTGATCCCTTTTAGCTCAAGGTCACTAAGGGACTTTTGTTAAGTGCTTTGAGTAGCTTCATTCCATGCCTTGCTTTACCATGTTAAGTTCCTGTAGCATGTGGTTTTCATGCTCTAAAGTATGCTTCCTGACGATAAATTCCAGACTTGTGTTGATTTCACTAAGTCTGAAACCTGCTATCATTTGCACTTTTGCCATGCTTGTTTGAACCTGTTAATGGATGAATTAGCCATAGCTCAGTGTTCAACTTTTGTCAAGCATCTTGAGTGGATCCCTACCATGTATTTTGTTGCCATGTTTGAGTGCAGTAGCTTATTTAACTTGTTGCATTCAGATGGCTACTTGCTGATTATCGCAGACCGGTGCCATATTTGTTTTGCTTGCCATTTCCAAACCGTGCATCCGATTCCGGTGATCTTTATATCGATTTCAACCGAAATCACCTCACCTTTCCAGTGGCACTCTTGGATTTCCATGTTGAAGCCAGGTTCAATCATTCCTTTCCAAATCATGCATATGCATCACATACCGCATCCCGCATATCATACCATGCTCGTGTGTTGGTTGCTTACTATGTTGTGTGCTTCTTTTCGGTGTTGCTTCTTCGGGTTGGTTCTGATAATGCCACGTTTGTGAGGACCCGTTCGACTACGTCCGTTTGTCTTCTTCATGGACTCATTCTTCTTCCTTGCAGGATTTTAGGCAAGATGACCATACCCTCGAAATCACTTCTATCTTTGCTTGCTAGTTGCTCGCTCTTTTGCTATGCCTATGCCGCGATACCTAACACTTGCTTATCATGCCTCCCATATTGTTGAACCAATCCTCTAACCCATCTTGTCCTAGCAAACCGTTGTTTGGCTATGTTACCGCTTTGCTTAGCCCCCTCTTATAGCGTTGTTAGTTGCAGGTGAAGACAAAGTTTGTTCCTTGTTGGAACATGGAGATGTTGTTCCTTGTTGGAACATGTTTACTTGTTGGGATATCACAATATCTCTTATCTAATTAATGCATTTATATACTTAGTAGAGGGTGGAAGGTTCGGCCTTATGCCTGGTGCTTTGTTCCACTCTTGCCGCCCTATTTTCCGTCATATCGCTGTTATGTTCCCGGATTTTGCGTTCCTTACGCGGTTGGGTTATAATGGGAACCCCTTGACAGTTCGCCTTGAATAAAACTCCTCCAGCAATGCCCAACCTTGGTTTTACCATTCGCCACCTAGCCTTTTCTTTCCCTTGGGTCGGCCAGCCCAAGGGTCATCTTTATTTAAACCCCCGGGCCAGTGCTTGTCTAAGTGTTGGTCCAACCCAGAGCACCGTGCGGGGCCGTCCCTTGGCAACTTGGGTTACATTGGCTCCCGTACGCTTAGCTTATCCGGTGTGCCCTGAGAACGAGATATGTGCAGCTCCTATCGGGATTTGTCGGCGCATCTAGGTGGCTTTGCTGGTCTTGTTTTACCATTGTCGAGGATGTCTTGTAATCGGGATGCCGAGTCTGATCGGATGTCTTGGGATAACGAATATCCTTCGTTGACCATGAGAGCTTGTGATGGGCTAAGTTGGGACACCCCTGCAGGGATTTGAACTTTCGAAAGCCGTGCCCGCGGTTATGGGCAGACGGGAATTTGTTAATGCCTGGTTGTAGAAAACCTGAAGTTGACCTTAATTAAAATACATCAACCGCGTGTGTAACCGTGATGGTCTCTTCTCGGCGGAGTTCGGTAAGTGAACACGGTGTTGGAGTTATGCTTGACGTAGGTTGTACTAGGATCACTTCTTGATCATAGTTTTATCGACCGTGCCTTGCCTTCTCTTCTCGCTCTCTTTTGCGTATGTTAGCCACCATATATGCTAGTCGCTTGCTGCAGCTCTACCTCATACCTTTTACCTTACCCATAAGCTTAAATACTCTTGATTGCGAGGGGGTGAGATTGCTGAGTCCCCGTGACTCACAGATACTTCCAAAACCAGCTTGCAGGTGCTGATGTTACCAAGAAGGTGACGCAACCAAGCTCAAGGAGGAGCTCGATGAAGACCTTGTCCTTTGTGTTGTTTCATTCTAGTTGATTAGTAGTGCAGCCCAGTTGGGGTCGATCGGGGATCTGTGTAGCATTTGGGGTAGTCTTCTTTTATTTTGGCCCCGTAGTCGGGCCTTGATTGTATTTGGATGTTGTAATGGTTTATTCATGTATTTGTGTGAAGTGGCGATTGTAAGACATCTATGTATCTTTTTCCCTTATGTATTACATGGGTTGTGTGAAGATTACCTCACTTGCAACATTGCTTTCAATGCGGTTATGCCTCTAAGTCGTGCTTTGACACGTGGGAGATATACCCGCATCGAGGGCATTACAAGTTGGCATTTTCTTCTCAATTCTCCTATTTCAATTATTTATCATCTATTCTTTTGCTCCGGAGTCAGTGTATTGTGATTTCATCAAGTATCTTCTCATCTTATCAAGTTCTTATTCAATTCCTTTTCTTTTCAATCGGAATGTTACCCGAAGTTGTTCTCCCTTGTTCCTCTTTTCTAACATAGTGTTTTCAACTTCGTCATCTCCATTGTATTCTTTTCTCGAAATGGCTTAACCTTTTTCAAGGTTCTTTGGTTTCACTCTTTGATCAAAGAAGCAATTTAGTTTTACCTCTTCTCTTTTCTCTTCCGTTTTCCCTCCGGTGCCATTCTAGATCTCGGGACGAGATCCTCTCGTAGTGGTGGAGAATTGTAACGCCCCGAGACCGATGTGCCAGGTGTCCTCCAGTTATTCACTGTTGTTTCCTTGTCATTGCTTGCGTTTCATGCATCTCATATCATGTCATCATGTGCATTTCATTTGCATACATGTTCGTCTCATGCATCCGAGCATTTTCCCCGTTGTCCGTTTTGCAATCCGGCGCTCCTATGTCACCCGGCGTCCGTTTCTACGTTTTCGGATTGGACCGAGACTTGTCATGCGGCCTTGGGCTACTACCGGTAGACTGCCTGTCAAGTTTCGTACCATTTGGACTTCGTTTGATACTCCAATAATTAACCGAGGGACCGAAAAGGCCTCATGTCTGTTGCAGCCCGACACCCTTCCAAAGTAGCCCAAAACCCACCTAAACCTCCTCCATCCTCTCGGTCGTTCGATCACGATCGCGTGGTCAAAAACCGCACCTCATTTGGACTCTCCTAGCTCCCTCTACCTATAAATATGCGATCCCCTCCGAAATTTGCAGTCTAACCCTAGCCTTCCTCTACCTCGCGCCACCGGACAATAATCCCCGCCGCCGGACATCTCTGCCCTCCACCTCGCTCCGGCCAGTGGCGTCGCGCCACGTCACCCCGCCGCCGCCGCAATCCTATCAGTGTGCGCCACCTCACCCGGCCGCCTCCCTCTCCACCACGTGGCCCGCGGGGACCAGATCCGGCCCGCGCGGGCCCGGTCGCCGCCGCCGCCGCCTGCGGGCGCGTGCCCGCCCCCGCCGCCGCGCATCTCGCCGGAATCCCGCGCCGTCCTCTCCGGACCTTGCGCCGCCTACCCGCACCACCACGCAGCACCCCGCCGCTGTCTGCTTTCGCCGCCGTCGCCGTTTTCGTTCGCCAGCGACCCTGCGCCGCTCCGCCACCGAGCTTCGCCGCGGCGCCGCCCGGCCTCGTCGTCACCAGATCCGGGCGCCCCATGCCCGGACCTACCGCTTCTGCTCGCGGCGGTCCTGCCCTCGCCGGAGCGCCGCCAGGTTCTCGTCGGCCGCGCCCGCTAGCTCCGGTGGCCTCGTCCCGCTCGGGAGGACGACGTTCCCCGTCGGCCCGACCTCATGGACCCGCGTAGGCCAGCGCATCGGCCCAGCGTCGGCCCATCTTCTCCAGGCCCAGCTCCACTTTCTCCGGCCTGTTGTGTTTTTTTCTCACGAGGGTATATTTCTCTAAGTCCCAGTAATTTTTGCACATGTTCACACCATCATAACTCCCTCATCGTGGCTCTGATTCGTGTTTGTATCTTATCAAAATGTCGTCTCAACGAGTACATCATTTCATCTCATTGCACCATTTTCATGTGAGCTCATCTTGATGCCTGAAATGCTGTTGGAAGAAGGCTATGTGATGAATTTGTTGGGGAACGTTGCAGAAAACAAAAAATTTCCTACGGTTTCACCAAGATCCATCTATGAGTTCATCTAGCAACGAGTGATCGGATTGAATCTACATACCTTTGTAGATCGCGAGCGGAAGCGTTCAAAGAACGGGGATGAGGGAGTCGTACTCGACGTGATCCAAATCACCGGAGATCCTAGCGCCGAACGGACGACACCTCCGCGTTCAACACACGTACGGTCAGCATGATGTCTCCTCCTTCTTGATCTAGCAAGGGGGAAGGAGAGGTTGATGAAGATCCAGCAGCACGACGGCGTGGTGGTGGATGCAGCAGTCACTGCAGCAGGGCTTCGCCGTTCTCTACGGAGGAGGAGGAGGTCTTGGAGGGGAGAGGGAGGCGCCAGGGGCATGGGGTGCGGCTGCCCTCCCTCCCCCCTCTATATATAGGGTCCCCAAGGGGGGGGGCGCCGGCCCTGGAGATCCAATCTCCCAAGGGGGTGGCGGCCAAGGGGGGTGGAGTGCCCCCCAAGGCAAGTGGGGCGCCCCCCACCCTAGAGTTCCCAACCCTAGGCGCAGGGGGAAGGCCCAAGGGGGGCACACCAGCCCACTAGGGGCTGGTTCCCCTCCCACTTCAGCCCATGGGGCCCTCCGGGATAGGTGGCCCCACCCGGTGGACCCCCGGGACCCTTCCGGTGGTCCCGGTACAATACCGGTGACCCCGAAACTTGTCCCGATGCCCGAAATAGCCCTTCCTATATATAATTCTTTACCTCCGGACCATTCTGGAACTCCTCATGATGTCCGGGATCTCATCCGGGACTCCGAACAACTTTTGGGTTACTGCATATACATATCTCTACAACCCTAGCGTCACCGAACCTTAAGTGTGTAGACCCTACGGGTTCGGAAGACATGTAGACATGACCGAGATGGCTCTCCGGTCAATAACCAACAGCGGGATCTGGATACCCATGTTGGCTCCCACATGCTCCTCGATGATCTCATCGGATGAACCACGATGTCGAGGATTCACGCAACCCCGTATACAATTCCCTTTGTCAATCGGTACGTTACTTGCCCGAGATTCGATCGTCGGTATCCCAATACCTCGTTCAATCTCGTTACCGGCAAGTCACTTTACTCGTACCGTAATGCATGATCCCATGACCAGACACTTGGTCACATTGAGCTCATTATGATGATGCATTACCGAGTGGGCCCAGAGATACCTCTCCGTCATACGGAGTGAAAAATCCCAGTCTTGATCCGTGTCAACCCAACAGACACTTTCGGAGATACCTGTAGCATACCTTTATAGTCACCCAGTTACGTTGTGATGTTTGGTACACCCAAAGCACCCCTACAGTATCCGGGAGTTACACGATCTCATGGTCTAAGGAAAAGACACTTGACATTGGAAAAAGCTCTAGCAAAATGAACTACACGATCTTGTGCTATGCTTAGGATTGGGTCTTGTCCATCACATCATTCTCCCAATGATGTGATCTCGTTATCAACGACGTCCAATGCCCATAGTCAGGAAACCATGACTATTAGTTAATCAACGAGCTAGTCAACTAGAGGCTTACTAGGGACATATTGGTGTCTATGTATTCACACATGTATTACGATTTCCGGATAACACAATCATAGCATGAATAAAAGACAATTATCATGAACAAGGAAATATAATAATAATCCTTTTATTATTGCCTCTAGGGCATATTTCCAACAGTCTCCCACTTGCACTAGAGTCAATAATCTAGTTACATTGTGATGAATTGAACACCCATAGAGTTCTGGTGTTGATCATGTTTTGCTCGCGGAAGAGGTTTAGTCAATGGATCTGCGACATTCAGATCCGTATGCACTTTACAAATATCTATGTCTCCATCTTGAACATTTTCATGGATGGAGTTGAAGCGACGCTTGGTGTGCCTGGTCTTCTTGTGAAACCTAGGCTCCTTGGCAAGTGCAATAGCTCCAGTGTTGTCACAGAAGAGTTTGATCGGCCCCGATGCATTGGTATGACTCCTAGGTTGGTGATGAACTCCTTCACCCAAATTGCTTCATGTGCTGCCTCCGAGGCTGCCATGTACTCCGCTTCACATGTAGATCCCGCCACAATGCTCTGCTTGCAGCTGCACCAGCTCACTGCCCCACCATTCAACATATACACGTATCCGGTTTGTGACTTAGAGTCATCCAGATCTGTGTCGAAGCTAGCGTCGACGTAACCCTTTACGACAAGCTCTTCGTCACCTCCATAAACGAGAAACATGTCCTTAGTCCTTTTCAGGTACTTCAGGATATTCTTGACCGCTCTCCAGTGTTCCTTGCCGGGATTACTTTGGTATCTTCCTACCAAACTTACAGCAAGGTTTACATCAGGTCTGGTACACAGCATGGCATACATAATAGACCCTATGGCTGAGGCATAGGGGATGACACTCATCTCTTCTATATCTTCTGCCGTGGTCGGACATTGAGCTGAGCTCAATTTCATACCTTGCAACACAGGCAAGAACCCCTTCTTAGACTGATCCATATTGAACTTCTTCAATATCTTATCAAGGTATGTGCTTTGCGAAAGACCTATGAGGCGTCTTGATCTATCTCTATAGATCTTGATGCCTAATATATAAGCAGCTTCTCCAAGATCCTTCATTGAAAAACTCTTATTCAAGTAGGCCTTAATGCTGTCCAAAAGTTCTATATCATTTCCCATCAAAAGTATGTCATCTACATATAATATGAGAAATTCTACAGAGCTCCCACGCACTTTCTTGTAAACGCAGGCTTCTCCATAAGTCTGCATAAACCCAAACGCTTTGATCATCTCATCAAAGCGAATGTTCCAACTCCGAGATGCTTGCACCAGCCCATAAATGGATCGCTGGAGCTTGCATACCTTGTTAGCATTCTTAGGGTCGACAAAACCTTCCGGCTGCATCATATACAGTTCTTCCTTAAGATAACCGTTAAGGAATGCCGTTTTGACGTCCATTTGCCATATCTCATAATCATAGTATGCGGCAATTGCTAACATGATTCGGACGGACTTCAGCTTCGCTACGGGAGAGAAAGTCTCATCGTAGTCAACCCCTTGAACTTGTCGATAACCCTTAGCGACAAGTCGAGCTTTATAGATGGTAACATTACCATCTGCGTCCGTCTTCTTCTTAAAGATCCATTTGTTTTCTATCGCTCGCCAATCATCGGGCAAGTCTGTCAAAGTCCACACTTTGTTTTCATACATGGATCCTATCTCGGATTGCATGGCTTCAAGCCATTTGTTGGAATTGGGGCCCGCCATCGCTTCTTCATAGTTCGAAGGTTCACCGTTGTCCACCAACATGATTTCTAAGACAGGGTTGCCGTACCACTCTGGTGCGGAACGTGTCCTTGTGGACCTACGAAGTTCAGTAGCAACTTGATCTAAAGTTTCATGATCATCATCATTAACTTCCTCTCTAGTCGGTGCAGGCACCTCAGGAACATTTTCTTGAGCTGCGGTACTTACCGGTTCAAGAGGTAATACTTCATCAAGTTCCACTTTCCTCCCACTTATTTCTTTCGAGAGAAACTCTTTCTCTAGAAAGGATCCATTCTTGGCAACAAAGATCTTGCCTTCGGATCTGAGGTAGAAGGTATACCCAATAGTTTCTTTAGGGTATCCTATGAATATGCATTTTTCCGACTTGGGTTCGAGCTTTTCAAGTTGAAGTTTCTTGACATAAGCATCGCATCCCCAAACTTTTAGAAACGACAGCTTACGCTTCTTCCCAAACCATAATTCATACGGTGTCGTCTCAACGGATTTCTACGGAGCCCTATTTAAAGTGAATCCGGCAGTCTCTAAAGCATAGCCCCAAAATGACAGCGGTAAATCGGTAAGAGACATCATAGATCGCACCATATCCAATAGAGTGCGATTACGACATTCAGACACACCATTATGCTGAGGTGTTCCAGGCAGCGTGAGTTGTGAAACTATTCCACATTTTCGTAAGTGTGTACCAAATTCGTGACTCAAGTATTCTCCTCCACGTTCTGATCGCAAAAACTTGATTTTTCTGTCATGTTGATTCTCAACCTCACTCTGAAATTCCTTGAACTTTTCAAAGGTTTCAGACTTGTGTTTCATTAAGTAGACATACCCATATCTACTCAAGTCATCAGTGAGGGTGAGAACATAACGATAGCCACCATGAGCCTTAACACTCATTGGACTGCACACATCAGTATGTATGATTTCCAATAGGTTGGTTGCTCGCTCCATTGTTCCTGAGAACAGAGTCTTGGTCATCTTACCCATGAGTCATGGTTCGCACGTGTCAAATGATTCGTAATCAAGAGACTCTAAAAGTCCATCTACATGGAGCTTCTTCATGCATTTGACACCTATGTGACCAAGGCGGCAGTGCCACAAGTATGTGGGACTATCATTATCAACCTTACATCTTTTGGTATTCACACTATGAATATGTCTAGCATTACGCTCGAGATTCATTAAGAATAAACCATTCACCATAGGAGCATGACCATAAAACATATCTCTCATATAAATAGAACAACCATTATTCTCGGATTTAAATGAGTAGACATCTCGAATTAAACGAGATCCTGATACAATGTTCATGCTGAAAGATGGTACTAAATAACAATTATTGAGGTTTAAAACTAATCCCGTGGGTAAATGTAGAGGTAGCATGCCGACGGAGATCACATCGACCTTGGAACCATTCCCGACGCGCATCGTCACCTCGTCCTTCGCCAGTCTCCGTTTATTCCGCAGCTCCTGCTTTGAGTTACAAATGTGAGCAACCGCACCGGTATCAAATACCCAGGAGCTACTACGAATACTGGTAAGGTACACATCAATTACATGTATATCACATATACCTTTTGTGTTGCCGGCCTTCTTGTCCGCTAAGTATTTGGGGCAGTTCCGCTTCCAGTGACCACTTCCCTTGCAATAAAAGCACTAAGTCTCGGGCTTGGGTCCATTCTTTGGCTTCTTCCCGGCAGCTTGCTTACCGGGCGCGGCAACTCCCTTGCCGTCCTTCTTGAAGTTCTTTTTACCCTTGCCTTTCTTGAACTTGGTAGTTTTATTGACCATCAACACTTGATGTTCCTTTTTGATTTCTACCTCTGCTAATTTCACCATTGAAAATACCTCAGGAATGGTCTTTTCCATCCCCTGCATATTGAAGTTCATCACAAAGCTCTTGTAGCTCGATGGAAGCGACGGAAGGATTCTGTCAATGACAGCGTCATCCGGGAGATTAACTCCCAGCTGAGTTAAGCGGTTATGTAATCCAGACATAGTGAGTATGTGCTCACTGACAGAACTATTTTCCTCCATCTTACAGCTGAAGAACTTGTCGGAGACTTCATATCTCTCGACCCGGGCATGAGCTTGAAAAACCATTTTCAGCTCTTCGAACATCTCATATGCTCCGTGTCTCTCAAAATGCTTTTGGAGCCCCGGTTCTAAGCTGTAAAGCATGCCGCACTGAACGAGGGAGTAGTCATCAGCACGTGTCTGCCAAGCGTTCATAACATCTTGGTTCTGTGGGACAGGTGCGTCACCTAGCGGTGCTTCTAGGACATAATCTTTCTTTGCGGCTATGAGGATGATCCTCAGGTTCTGGACCCAGTCCGTATAATTGCTGCCATCGTCTTTCAGCTTGGTTTTCTCTAGGAACGCGTTGAAGTTGAGGACAACATTGGCCATTTGATCTACAAGACATATTGTAAAGATTTTAGACTAAGTTCATGATGATTAAGTTCATCTAATCAAATTATATAATGAACTCCCACTCAGATAGGCATCCCTCCAGTCATCTAAGTATAACATGATCCGAGTTAACTAGGCCGTGTCCGATCATCACGTGAGACGGACTAGTCAACATCGGTGAACATCTTCATGTTGATTGTATCTTCTATATGACTCATGCTCGAACTTTCGGTCTTCTGTGTTCCGAGGCCATGTCTGTACATGCTAGGCTCATCAAGTCAACCTAAGTGTTTGCATGTGTAAATCTGTCTTACACCCGTTGTATGTGAACGTTGGAATCTATCACACCCGATCATCACGTGGTGCTTTGAAACAACGAACTGTCGCAACGGTGCATAGTTAGGGGGAACACTTTCTTGAAATTATTATGAGGGATCATCTTATTTACTACCATCGTTCTAAGTAAACAAGATGCAAAAACATGATAAACATCACATGCAATCAAATAATAATAGTGACATGATATGGCCAATATCACATAGCTCCTTTGATCTCCATCTTGGGGCTCCATGATCATCTTGTCACCGGCATGACACCATGATCTCCATCATCGTGTCTCCATGAAGTTGCTCGCCAACTATTACTTCTACTACTATGGCTAACACGTTTAGCAATAAAGTAAAGTAATTTACATGGCGTTTCTCAATGACACGTAGGTCATACAAAAATAAAGACAACTCCTATGGCTCCTGCCGGTTGTCATACTCATCGACATGCAAGTCGTGATTCCTATTACAATAGCACGAACATCTCATACATCACATATATATCATTCATCATTCATCACAACTTTAGCCATATCACATCACAAAACACTTGCTGCAAAAACAAGTTAGACGTCCTCTAATTGTTGTTGCAAGTTTTACATGGCTGCAATAGTGTTCTAGCAAGAACGTTTTCTTACCTATGTGAAAGCCACAACGTGATTTGTCAACTTCTATTTACCCTTCATAAGGACCCTTTTCATCGAATCCGCTCCAACTAAAGTGGGAGAGACAGACTCCCGCCAGCCACCTTATGCAACTAGTGCCTGTCAGTCGGTGGAACCGGTCTCACGTAAGCGTACGTGTAAGGTTGGTCCGGGCTGCTTCATCCCACAATACTGCTAAAGCAAAATAAGACTAGTAGCGGCAAGAAAGTTGACAACATCTACGCCCACAACAAATTGTGTTCTACTCGTGCAAAGAGAACTACGCATAAACCTGGCTCTGATACCACTGTTGGGGAACGTTGCAGAAAACAAAATTTTTCCTACGATTTCACCAAGATCCATCTATGAGTTCATCTAGCAACGAGTGATCGGATTGCATCTACATACCTTTGTAGATCGCGAGCAGAAGCGTTCAAAGAACGGGGATGAGGGAGTCGTACTCGACGTGATCCAAATCACCGGAGATCCTAGCAACGAACGGACGGCACCTCCGCGTTCAACACACGTACGGTCAGCGTGACGTCTCCTCTTTCTTGATCCAGCAAGGGGGAAGGAGAGGTTGATGAAGATCCAGCAGCATGACGGCGTGGTGGTGGATGCAGCAGTCACCGCAGCAGGGCTTCGCCGTTCTCTACGGAGGAGGAGGAGGTCTTGGAGGGGAGAGGGAGGCGCCAGGGGCATGGGGTGCGGCTGCCCTCCCTCCCCCCCTCTATATATAGGGTCCCCAAGGGGGGGGGCGGCCCTGGAGATCCAATCTCCAAAGGGGGCGGTGGCCAAGGGGGATGGAGTGCCCCCCAAGGCAAGTGGGGCGCCCCCCACCCTAGAGTTCCCAACCCTAGGCGCAGGGGGAAGGCCCAAGGGGGGCGCACCAGCCCACTAGGGGCTGGTTCCCCTCCCACTTCAGCCCATGGGGCCCTCCGGGATAGGTGGCCCCACCCGGTGGACCCCCAGGACCCTTCCGGTGGTCCCGGTACAACACCGGTGACCCCGAAACTTGTCCCGATGGCCGAAATAGCACTTCATATATATAATTTTTAACTCTGGACCATTCCGGAACTCCTCGTGACGTACGGGATCTCATCCGGGACTCCGAACAACTTTCGGGTTATTGCATATACATATCTCTACAACCCTAGCGTCACCGAACCTTAAGTGTGTAGACCCTACGGGTTCGGGAGACATGTAGACATGACCGAGATGGCTCTCCGGTCAATAACCAACAGCGGGATCTGGATACCCATGTTGGCTCCCACATGCTCCTCGATGATCTCATTGGATGAACCACGATGTCGAGGATTCACGCAACCCTGTATACAATTCCCTTTGTCAATCGGTACGTTACTTGCCCGGGATTCGATCGTCGGTATCCCAATACCTCATTCAATCTCGTTACCGGCAAGTCACTTTACTCGTACCGTAATGCATGATCCCGTGACCAGACACTTGGTCACTTTGAGCTCATTATGATGATGCATTACCGAGTGGGCCCAGAGATACCTCTCCGTCATACGGAGAGACAAATCCCAGTCTCGATCCGTGTCAACCCAACAGACACTTTCGGAGATACCCGTAGCATACCATTATAGTCACCCAGTTACATTGTGACGTTTGGTACACCCAAAGCACCCCTACAGTATCCGGGAGTTACACGATCTCATGGTCTAAGGAAAAGACACTTGACATTGGAAAAAGCTCTAGCAAAACGAACTACACGATCCTGTGCTATGCTTAGGATTGGGTCTTGTCCATCACATCATTCTCCCAATGATGTGATCTCGTTATCAATGACATCCAATGCCCATAGTTAGGAAACCATGACTATCAGTTAATCAACGAGCTAGTCAACTAGAGGCTTACTAGGGACATATTGGTGTCTATGTATTCACACATGTATTACGATTTCTGGATAACACAATTATAGCATGAATAAAAGACAATTATTATGAACAAGGAAATATAATAATAATCCTTTTATTATTGCCTCTAGGGCATATTTCCAACAGAATTTGGCAGATCTGTTTCAACAAATGGCATTTTGTCATTTTTGCCGTGATTAATGTGTGCATGATATGCTCGTGAGCTCTACATGTGTTTTGTTATATGCCATGCCATATTTACAGGGGTGTATGCCATATATTTTTGTGATAATTGTGGTGAATAGCAAAATCTTGCAAAGTAGCGTAATCGTTAATGCTGATTTCAGGGACATAGAATTTCACCAAGTCCTTGTCCTGTTTTTGTCTTTATGCCATATGTTCATGTTGTTTCCTAGTGATCCGTGCCTCTTTTGAGTATGATCAGTAAGGATGTTTTGTTAACATTGTGGTGCTCTATCCATCCATGTCTTTGTTTGCAATTATGGAGCAACCTAGCTTGAGTCAATCGAGCTCTACTTTTGCTATAAAATGATCCTGGCAGATTGTTGACATGTTTAGCGATTTTGTCGAGGATGTTGCTATTGATCCGTGCATGCTATGTTGTTGTTCTTGCCATGTCTAGCTTCTATGCTATGTATTCTTGGTGGGTGTATGCTTAGTTTGTCATGCCATGCTCTGTAGTGAGCGCATCGAGCTCATAAACATGCCTACTTGTTAACTGTTTTGCATGCTTTAGTTTTTCACCAAGCCTGAATCTGTTTATGTTTTTGCCATGTTCACATGCTTGCAATTGTATTTTCTGGTCCCTTTTGGCACAAGGTTACTAAGGGACGTTTTTTAAGTGCTTTGAGTAGCTTCATTCCATGCCTTGTTTTGCCATGATATATTCCTGTAGAATGTAGTTTTCATGCTCTAAAAATTGCTTGCTGTGTATAAACCTATTAGTGAGTGAATTAGCCGTAGCTCTGTGTTCATCTTTTGTCATTTGGCATGTAGTGATAAAAATTGCTTCCTCCCGATAAACCTGTTAGTGATAAAAATTGCTTCCTGCTGATATATTCCTGTAGAATGAAGTCTGAAACCTGTTGTCATTTGCACTTTTGCCATGCTTGTTTGAACCTGTTAGTGAGTGAATTAGCCTTAGCTCTGTGTTCATCTTTTGTCAAGCATCTTGAGTGGATCCCTGCCATGTATTTTTTTGCTATATTTGAGTGCACTAATTTATTTATCTTGATGCATTTATTTGGCTACTTGCTATTTATCGCAGACCGGTGCCACATTTGTTTTGCTTGCCATTTCCAAACCGTGCATCCGATTCTGGTGATCTTTATATCGATTTTGACAGAAATCACCTCACCTTTCTAGTGGAACTCTTGATTTTCAAAGTTGAGGCCAGGTTCAATCATTCCTTTCCAAATAATGCATATGTATCACATACCGCATCCCGCATGTCAGACCATGTTCATGTGTTGGTTGTTTACTATGTTGTTTGCTTCTTTCCGGTGTTGCTTCTTCGGGTTGGTTCCGATAACGTCGCGTTTGTGTGGACCCGTTTGACTACGTCTGTTTGTCTTCTTCATGGACTCGTTCTTCTTCCTTGTGGGATTTCAGGCAAGATGACCATACCCTTGAAATCACTTATATCTTTGCTTGCTAGATGCTCGCTCTTTTGCTATGCCTATGCTGCGATACCTACCACTTTCTTATCATGCCTCCCATAATGTTCGCAAGCCTCTAACCCACCTTGTCCTAGCAAACCGTTGTTTGGCTATGTTACCGCTTTGCTCAACCCCTCTTATAGCGTTGTTTGTTGCAGGTGAAGATTGGAGTTTGTTCCATGTTGGAACATGGATATTTGTTGGGATATCACAATATATCTTATTTAATTAATGCATCTATATACTTGGTAAAGGGTGGAAGGCTTGGCCTTATGCCTGGTGTTTCGTTCCACTCTTGCCGCCCTAGTTTCCGTCATATCGGTGTTATGTTCCCGGATTTTGCGTTCCTTACGCGGTTGGGTTATAATGGGAACCCCTTGACAGTTCGCCTTGAATAAAACTCCTCCAGCAAGGCCCAACATTGGTTTTAACATTCGCCACCTAGCCTTTTCTTTCCCTTGGGTCGGCCAGCCCAAGGGTCATCTTTATTTAAACCCCCGGGCCAGTGCTTGTCTAAGTGTTGGTCCAACCCAGAGCACCGTGCGGGGCCGTCCCTTGGCAACTTGGGTTACATTGGCTCCCGTACGCTTAGCTTATCCGGTGTGCCCTGAGAACGAGATATGTGCAGCTCCTATCGGGATTTGTCGGCACAGCGGGTGGTCCTGCTGGACTTGTTTTACCATTGTCGAGGATGTCTTGTAACCTGGATGCCGAGTCTGATCGGATTGTCTTGTGAGAAGGAATATCCTTCATTGACCGTGAGAGCTTGTGATGGGCTAAGTTGGGACAACGCTGCGGGGATTTGAACTTTCGAAAGCCGTGCCCGTGGTTATGGGCAGATGGGAATTTGTTAATGTCCGGTTGTAGGAAACATGAAGTGGATCTTAATTAAAATACATCAACCGTGTGTGTAACCGTGATGGTCTCTTTCCGGCGGTGTCCGGGAAGTGAACACGTTGTTGGAGTAATGCTTGACGTAGGTTGTTCTAGGATCACTTCTTGATCATAGTTGTTCGACCGTGCTTTTGCCTTCTCTTCTCGCTCTCATTTGCGTATGTTAGCCACCATATATGCTAGTCGCCTGCTGCAGCTCCACCTCACACCTTTACCTTACCCATAAGCTTAAGTAGTCTTGATCGCGAGGGTGTGAGATTGCTGAATCCTCGTGACTCACAGTTACTTCCAAAACCAGTTTGCAGGTGACGCAACCAAGCTCAGGGAGGAGCTCGATGAAGATTTTGTCCTTTGTGTTGTTTCATTCCAGTTGATCAGTAGTGGAGCCCAGTTGGGACGATCGGGGATCCGTGTAGAATTTGGGGTAGTCTTCTTTTATTTTGGTTCCGTAGTCGGACCTTGATTGTATCTGGATGATGTAATGATTTATGAATTGTGTGAAGTGGCGATTGTATCTGGTTCATGTATTGTGTGAAGTGGTGATTGTAAGCCAACTGTGTATCCTTTTTCCATTATGTATTACATGGGATGTGTGAAGATTACCTCACTTGCGACATTGCTTTCAATGCGGTTATGCCTCTAAGTCGTGCTTCGACACGTGGGAGATATAGCCGCATCGAGGGCGTTACATATATATACCCCTACACCCCCTTCTCCATTTGCGAGAAAGTCATCAGAATGTGCCTACACTTCTACCATACATTTTTTGAGAGAGAACCACCTACTCATGTGTTGAGATCAAGAGAATCCATTCCTACCATTTGAACCTTGATTTCTAGCCTTCCCCAAGTTGCTTTCCACTAAAATCACTCTTCCACCATAGCCAAATTTGAGAGAGAGAGAGAGAGTTGAGTGTTGGGGAGACTATCATTTGAAGCACAAGAGCAAGGAGCTCATCATCAACACACCATCTATTACCTTTTGGACAGTGGTGTCTCTAGATTGGTTAGGTGTCGCTTGGGAGCCTATGTCAAGATGTGGAGTTGAACCAAGAATTTTGTAAGGGCAAAGAGATCGCCTACTTCATGATGATCTACCCGAGTGAGGCATGTCCATGGCCGATGGCCATGTTGGGATAGATAAGGTTACTTCTTCGTGGACCCTTTGTGGGTGGAGCCCTTCGTGGACTCGCGCAGCCGTTACCCTTCATGGGATGAAGTCTCCATCAACGTGGATGTAACACCCACAATGCAGCTACATCTCCCATGTGTCGAGGCACGACTTAGAGGCATAACCGCATGATGGTTTAGTCGCAAGTGGGGTAATCTTCACACAATCCCATGTACTGAATAAGAAAGGGATAAAGAGTTGGCTTACAATCGCCACTTCACACAAATACAAGTTAAACATACATCATCCAAAGTACAATCAAGGTCCGACTACGGAACCAAAATAAAAGAAGACAACCCCAAATGCTAGATCCCCGATCGTCCCAACTAGGCTCCACTACTGATCAGCAAGAAATGAAACAAAACAATGTTCAAGATCTTCATCGAGCTCCCACTTGAGCTCAGTTGTGTCACTTGCACTGGTATCATCGCCACATGCAACTGTTTGTAAGTATCGGTGAGTCGAGAGGACTCGGCAATCTCACACTCGCGAGATTAAGACTATTTAAGCTTAGGTAATGAGGTGGAGCTGCAACAAGCATTAAGCATATATGGTGGCTACACACACGGTTGATTCATTTTAACTAAGTCAAGTGTCAAGTTCTCTACAACCGGACATTAACAAATTCCCATCTGCCACATAACTGCGGGCACGACTTTCGAAAGTTTATACCCTGCAGGGGTATCCCAACTTATCCCATCACGAGCTCTCACGGTCAATGAAGGATATTCCTTCTCCTGGAAAGACCTGATCAGTCTCGGAATCCCGGTTACAAGACAGTTCAACAATGGTAAAACAAGACCAACAAAGCCGCCCGATGTGTCGACAATCCCGATAGGAGTCGCACGTATCTCGTTCTTAGGACACACCGGATAGGTAAAGCTATGAGTGAAACCATCCCTCATGTTTCCCCAAGGTGACCCTGCCGGTTGCCTGGTTCGGACCAACACTTAGAGAAGCACAGGCCCAGGGGGTTAAATAAAGATGACCCTCGGGTTGGCCGACCCAAGGCAATGGTAATAGGTTGTTAGGTAAATGTAAAACCAAGGTGGGCCTTGCTGGAGGAGTTTTATTCAAAGCGAACTGTCAAAGGGTTCCCATAATACCCAACCGCATTAGGAAAACAAAATCAAGGAACATAACACCAGTATGACGAAAACTAGGGCAACAAGAGAGGAACAAAACACCAGGCAGAAGGCCGAGCCTTCCACCCTTTACCAAGTATATAGATGCATTAATTAAATAAGAGATATTGTGATATCCCAACCAATCCATGTTCCAACATGGAACAAACTTTAGTTTCACCTTCAACTAGCAACACTATAAGAGGAGCTGAGCAAAGCGGTAACATAGCCAAAAAACGGTTTGCTACGATAGGTGGGTTAGAGGCTTGACATGTCAATATGGGAGGGATGATAAACAAGGGGTAGGTAGCGCGACATAGCGATAGAGCGAACAACTAGCAAGCAAAGATAGAAGTGATTTCGAGGGTATGGTCATCTTGCTTGAGATCCCGCAAGGAAGAAGAACGAGTCCATGAAGTAGACAACCCAACATAGTCGAACGAATCCTCACAACTCCAGAACATAACCGAATCTAACGAGAGAAGCAACCCGGAAAGAAGCAACAACATAGTGAGCAACCATCACATAACATGGCATGATGCGCAACCAAGTATGATGCATGTCTAGTTTAATGAGGCATGGCATGGCAAAGTGCACAAACAAAACTACAAGTTAAATGGAGCTCAATATGCAACGGGATGCATATTGACAAAACACCATATTCGATTATTTAGTTCTATCCCGTTTATGTGCTTAACAATATTAAATGTTGTTACACATAGCAAGGGGTAAAGCATAAGAAAACTACCTATCTAGGCAAGTTTAAATGAGGCCGGAACAACAAGCAACAAGTCCGGAAAATCCTCATGTGCATATTTTGGATTTGGTAATGTTCTTCCCTAAACCATATTTTAGAGTTTTTAAGCATGAAAAGTAAAGCCACCATGTCAAACTAACAAAAATTCTACCCCATTTACATATAAAGTTTATTTAAAATGGAGCTACGGTTATTTAGTTATTAAATGCATGAACATAGAGGGGGTAAACTGTAAATATGCAGTTTTCTAGAAATAGTGAAATTCGTCCTGTGGAAAAAAACATTACGCGGGCCGAATCTAAAATAGAGGCCGAACTATGCGGGGGGTCGGGTTTGAGCAGCGCTCACATCGGGCCGAAACTGGCCGGGCTGGCTAGACGCAGGCGCTAGGCCTCTTGGCCATAATTGAAAAACAGATACAACAACAGGTCGTGGCGAAGCAGAAGGCAGGCAGAGGCATGATGCAGAGGCTCGGCGGCAGTGGGACTTGGCGAAAACGGGGCATCTTCGGCAAGGTGAGGACAGGGCGGCGGAACTTGGCGCGGTGCAGAATCTTGGCGGACGGTGATGAGCGGCGCTGGGCATTCGGATCCACTGGATCGAGACGAGGCAAGGGGTGCCATGGATGTGGGTGATGCTGCTCCTTCCGGTTCAACAGGGAAGGGGAGAACAGGGGAGGTCAGAGAGGGAAAAAGAGAGAGAGAGTCGGGGATGCGCGACGGCGGGGTCTCACCGGCGAGGTCCGGCTTCGGACAGTGCAGACGGGAGGCCATGTGGACTGGGAGTGGCTGGGCTGTGGTCGATGGAAGGTGGACTTGGCGCGAGCTCCCGATGATGAGGCGTGAAGTAGGGGAGTGGGATGCGTTCTCGTCCTTGCACAAGCGCACGATGCAGGAGGAGGGAGACGTCCATGGCAAGGAACGGCGACGGCAGCAGGCATCGCACGAGGTCTGGGATGAGGCACCGGTGAACTTGGGGATAGGGCGGACCCGGTGCATGGAGGCAGAGGAGGCAGAGGCAACGCGAGGTCGCAGGTGGCCAGGGCGGTGTGGCGTGCTGGGGCCTCGGGCCCGAGGAGAGGTAGCCGGCGAGGAGGTCGCAGGTTAGGCCGACGACGCAGGAGAACTTGGTGCGTGGTCGAGGAGGTTGTGCCCGTGGTTGCCGGCGTGGCGAACGGCAGAGCAAGGAGACGAGGCCGAGCGCTCCTTCTCGGGCAGGAGCGAGGAGGGGGCCGCAGCCAGAGAGCTGCGAGAGGAGGAGACGTGCACGGGAGGGGCGCCATTGTTCTTGGGTGCATGCTCGAGCTCGAGCAGCGAGCTCCTCTTGCTCGGACGCGGGCGTGGCGAGGAAGAAGGATGGCGAGGTGGCGGCTCGGGCTCCGGTGGCTCGGTGAGGAGCTCGGGCAGGGAACAGCGGAGCTGCTGCTGGTTGGAGGTGCATCGAGGAGGGGATGGATTTGGGTTGGCTGGTGTTGAACGAGGGAGGATTTTGGATCAGGGAGGATCCCAATGTAGATGGTGGAGGCGCTACGGCAGGATCCCTAGAAATTAGGTGGTTTGTCTAGATTAGGTTAGGGGGGTCTATATATAGCAAATGGATTTTTGGATAGGGGCATCTGGACCCTTCGATCGAAATCAGATGGTTCGAGAAAAAACAGGCTAGAAGAGTCCAACAAGAAAAAGGAGATACTTTATAGATGTTTGGGGATGATCTGGACCCATCGGTCACGACTGCTCGGGTCGGGCTCGGGACTGCTTCGGACACACACTTGAGGGGGTCGATGCACTGTGCAAGGAGGGGTCAAGTGGTTAGGAGGGGTTTCGGGGCCCTCCGATCACAATCGGACGGCTCCGGACGAGAGGGGGGTTGGTTGGACCAAGGTGGTGTTAGAGGGCTGTGCAGATGGGCTGGACTAAGAGGAAATAGGATGAATGCAGCCCGGCGACTGTGTCCAGAGACCGAAAACGTCCGACGATAGACCGGCTATAATGCCGCTATAGTTAACCGTTGGGGTGACAAACGGACTCCGAATGCGATGAAACTTGGCAGGCGACCTACTAACAACGTAACAACACCGCATGCCAAATTTCAACCCATTCCAAGAACATTTTCCAGCCACTTATAAAATAATATTTCGGACGTGCCGCGGGCTCGTGCAAGTGTGTCTGGGCTCAGAACGGAGAGCGGAGAGAATTGGGGAACCCGGACGGATGCAAGTTTTGAAAACATGCAGATGCAATGCGGATGATGACATGGCAAGATGCAACACACAAGCGAATGACAAGGCAACAACAACGAATAACTGAAAGACACCTGGCGCATCGGTCTTGGGGCGTCACAACACTCCACCACTATGAGAGGATCTCGTCCCGAGATCTAGGACGACACCGGAGGGAAAATGGAAGAGGAAGAAAAGAGGTAAAACTAAGTTGCTTCTTGACAAAAGAGGGAAACCAATGAACCTTGAGAGGTTAAAAATTTTGAGAAAATAATACAACGGAGATGAACAAAGTTGAAAACACTCTGTTAGAAAAGAGGAACAAGGAATCTTACTAGAACCTTCTAGCTTGAAGGACATAAGAAAAGGGTTGCAATGGACATGAAGTACATGCAAGAACTCCGGTTGAAACGAGATGTACAAGGAATGATAAAGATCAATTACGACAACACTCCGGTTGGAAATGGAAGGTAAAGAATATGAACTTGGCAAAATGAAAGCACTTGGATGGGACTCTAGTTAAGAGAGGAATGACAGACACAACACTCCAGTTAAATGGATAAGCAATAAAAGAACATGTTCTTGACAAAACAAGATGATGGGTCGAAGAGAGTAACATCACAATGCCTCTGGAAGAAATGAAAGAATGGAATGGAATGAATGGATGAAAACAAGATCTTGAAAGAGCACGCTTACAGGAAATGCTAGAACGGAGTTGTTGGATTATCAACAAAGAAAGGATAAGCTTGTTGTGGGCTTATGGAAAACATCTCACAAATTATGAGGTGACAACCTGCCACTCACGGGAAAAAGATTTGATTGGGAGCACCAAAGAGATGAATAAAACACTTCTTCCACCAAGATGATAAAGAGATAACTTAGATCATGGGTATTCATCACAAAGAGCAACATTCCCAATGGAAGGCTTTAGGTGAAATCTAAACCAAGATAACTCCAATGAAGATATTGATGGATTGAAAAGATGTCTTGAGCAAAGAGAAGATGATGGATATAGATTTGTCACTCTTGAAAACTTGTGAATCGTGAAACACGCAGGGAAATTATCAACAATGACATGACACCACCTCAAAGATGAGATATGAAAGAATTGCACTTCGGAATGCAAGATGAAGAATGCTTGGACTCCAAAAAACAAGACATGTGTTGAACACCATGTTTATTTTAGAGTATAGCTTGGCGGACCATAACTTCGAGATATATCTTGAAGAACAATTGAAGAATGAAAAGAATCCTTGACGAAACACCATGTAGCCTCCATGAATAACTCTAGTAATAAAAGGATGATAAAAGGAAAGAGAAGTTGAAAACACAAGGTGAAGCCTTGCGATGATTTAGATGGAGCTTCGCGACGAGATAAAGCGGGATGCTTGGAACTCTAGAAAACAAAAGATGAAACAACTTGGAACCAAGAATTTCTTCCGCGTGAACAAACTCCGAAAGAAGGAATTGAATTTACTTGATGAAACAAGAATAAGAATTATTTATCCTTCACCAATTTAAATTGATGACAAGCAACGGATTTGGCATACTACTTATTTTCGCAGAAAGGATTAAGAGAGACATAGTGCAAACTTGAGAAGGACTTCAACGAACCACCGGTAGAACTGGAAACAACGAATGAATTGATATGATAACGAAGGCAAAGAAAATCTTTAATGAACCACAGTAAGAATTGAACATGACAGTAGCAAAAGCACAATTGACTGGGAAGAATTGGAAAACGAATGAAGATACTTGAGGGAATTTAGATACATCAGAACGAATAGATCACGAGCTGATTAGAGGATATTTGAACGATGCACCGGTAAGATTTGCAGAACGACAGCTGTAAGCTGGAATTTATAATTCTGAGATGATGGGCTCTGGAGAATCAAACTAACAAGACTCCTGAGTTGATCCGGATGGGTGAAAATTATTATCACAATCAAAAACAATTATGAGAGGATGGCATCAAGCTTGAACTACACATCTTTGGAAAAACGGGTAAGGATTTAAGAGGAAACTCCACTTTGGTCTATAAAATCCGAGAATGACGACGAGAAACACCATCACGAATTGTTTAGACACTCCGGGAGAACCAAAAGTGAATAGGTTCAGCCAACGATGTAAATAATTTGAGAGATCTTAGAGAAAGACATATGACTGATGATAATTCATACTTACGTCATACTTTGAAATGAATTTGAGAATAACTCTGGAAAAATTTAGAAGAGTCTGGTAAGATCCTGGGAAAAGACCTGTGGGTTAGGGCCCACTCAAGAGAAACACCGTTGAAATGATTTGAAGAGAGATTGCATCGGTTGAATCAAATAGCTTTTATGAGATAAAATCCTCGAAATAGCTTGAACGGATTAGGAGTGAAAACACGAATCTTCTGAGATATCTTCGGCACTCTGAAACAAATGAACAGTGAGAGGTGAATGATAAAGAGGTGCACCGGCATGAGAAAACATTTGAAAAGAGGAAAAGGATATGATCAACAAAGCTTGAATTGAATCCAATGGAGAAGAAAAGAATGACGAATGATGAACTTGAAACTTCCTTAGTATCTTCCTGAGAATCAACGGATAATAACATTGAAAGAAAAGAATGAAGAGACTTCACATCGATAAGATGGATACTTGATTAAGTAATCTGAGTCCTTGAATAAAAGGGTGGGAGGCGGGAAAACAAAGGCAACTTGGGCAGATGGAACGGATACCATCGAGAAAACCTAGAGTTGATCTTGCGGATGTCGAAATGATCAGATCCACTTGAAGAGAAACACGCCGGTTGAAAAGGATTGACATGACAATCTCGATTATCATGAAGGATTAGTATTCACATAGAAATATGAGAACACCGCTTAGAAAGGGTATGGAATCAACACTTGACATTGAAGCAACTCGAATACCACAAACCAAAATAAAACAAAGGATTTGGCTTGCAGGATAAGCCGGAACAAACATATGATCGAGATTTCATCTGAAGTTTTCGTGGTGGGGCCCATACGGGCTTGATCTTACAGCACGATCATGTACAAGGCATTGCACATGACATATGAAGCGTCCCCGAGTCAGCATAGCCAAGGACTCTTTAAGACACAACGAGACCACTGTAAAACCAACCGTGGATAGGAAGACCACTAGACATCGAACCTCAATCTCATATGATGCATCTGTCGGAAAGATATCCTAGGGGCTACTTGAATTCCCACTTATAAACTCCCGAAACTTTCTGGTTATGCAAACAGGTGTTAGGGATACAGGGAAAGCATAATATCTCACCCAAACTAATCCCTACATCCAGCTGTATCCATCCTTCAACACATAACAAAGAAACCTTCGGAAATCGTGTACCTCAACCTTTGAAAAGCATCCGTTATACGAGTTATGGCAATACTCCCGAACTCCCGCCCCAGTACTGGGTGGCATCGAGGTTATCTCACGAATAACTGCATAAAAGAGATTTTCGATGTCGGCGAACTCAGGTATTCCAGAACTGCAACGATAAAATTGTGACGACAACACCTTAGAGCTCAACTCCCCGGGACACTGCCACAACCCCTAAATATCAGGAGGCACCAAGAACAATGTTCTCGTCACAAGAATATCGGAACGATTCCAACATACCTGCGTGATCCTAATTTTTTTTGTGAAATTTGAGGAGAGGAGAGTCAAATCTTCTATGTCAGGAGGCCTCAGCAGAGCGACGAAGGGACTGGGGATTAAAAAGAATCCTACTCTCGAATATATGTAATCCTAAGACTCAAAACGTTTTAGTTCTAGACTCAGCAATGTCAGTGATTCGATCAAGCAGGGGGCTCCTAAGTCAGGGATGGCTATGATACCAACTTTTAACACCCACAATGCGGCTATATCTCCCACGCGTCGAGGCATGACTTAGAGGCATAACCGCATGATGGTTTAGTCGCAAGTGGGGTAATCTTCACACAATCCCACATACTGAATAAGAATGGGATAAAGAGTTGGCTTACAATCGCCACTTCACACAAATATAGGTTAAACATACATCATCCAAAGTACAATCAAGGTCCGACTATGGAAACAAAATAAAAGAATGCAACCCCAAATGCTAGATCCCCGATCGTCCCAACTGGGCTCCACTAGTAATCAACAAGAAACAAAACGAAACAACGATCAAGATCTTCATTGAGCTCCCACTTAAGCTCGGTTGCGTCACCTGCACTGGTATCATCGGCACCTGCAACTTTTTGGAAGTATCCGTGAGTCACGAGGACTCAGCAATCTCACACCCTGCGAGATCAAGACTATTTAAGATTATGGGTAGGGTAAGGTAATGAGGTGGAGCTGCAGCAAGCACTAAGCATATATGGTGGCTAACATACGCAAGTAAAAGCGAGAAGAGAAGCAACGCAACGGTCGAGTAGCTAGAAGTGATCAAGAAGTGATCCTAAAACTACTTACGTTCAAGCATAACACAAGACCGCGTTCGCTTCCCGGACTCCGCCGAAAAGAGACCATCACAGCTACGCACGTGGTTGATTCATTTTAATTAAGTCAAGTGTCAAGTTCTCTACAACCGGATATTAACAAATTCCCATATGCCACATAACTGCTGGCACGGCTTTCGAAAGTTTATACCCTGCAGGGGTGTCCCAACTTAGCCCATCACAAGCTCTCATGGTCAACGAAGGATATTCCTTCTCCCGGAAAGACCCGATCAGTCTAAGAATCCCAGTTACAAGACATTCCGACAATGGTAAAACAAGACCAGCAAAGCCGCCCAATGTGTCGACAATCCAGATAGGAGTCGCACATATCTCGTTCTCAGGACACATCGGATAGGTCAAGCTACGAGTAAAACCAGCCCTCAAGTTGCCCCAAGGTGGCCCCGTAGGTTGCTCGGTTCGGACCAACACTTAGAGAAGCACTCGCCTAGGGGGTTAAATAAAGATGACCCTCGGGTTGGCCGACCCAAGGGAATGGTAATAGGTTGTTAGGAAAATGTAAAACCAAGGTTGGGCCTTGCTGGACGAGTTTTATTCAAAGTGAACTGTCAAGGGGTTCCCATAACACCCAACCGCGTAAGGAACACAAAATCAAGGAACATAACACTGGTATGGCGGAACTAGGGCGGCAACGGTGGAATAAAACATCAGGCATAGGGCCGAGCCTTCCACCCTTTACCAAGTATATAGATGCATTAATTAAATAAGAGATATTATGATATCCCAACATATCCATGTTCCAACAAGGAACAAACTTCATCTTCACCTGCAACTAGCAACGCTATAAGAGGGGCTGAGCCAAGCGGTAACATAGCCAAACAACGGTTTGCTAGGATTGGTGGGTTAGAGGCTTGACATGGCAATATGGGAGGCATGATATAGCAAGTGGTAGGTATCACGACATAGCAATAGAGCGAACAACTAGCAAGCAAAGATAGAAGAAATTTCGAGGGTATGGTCATCTTGCCTGAGATCATGCAAGGAAGAACAATGAGTCCATGAAGTAGACGAACCAGCATAGTCGAACGAATCCTCCCAACTCCGGAACGAAAGCGAAGCTAACGAGAGAACCAACCCAGAAAGAAGCAAGCAACATAGTAAACAACCATCACATAACATGGCATGATGCGCAACCAAGTATGATGCATGTCTGGTTCAATGAGGCATGGCATGGCAAAGTGCACAAACAAAACTACAAGTTAAATGGAGCTCAATATGCAACGGGATGCATATGGACAAAACACAACATTCGATTATTTAGTTCTCTCCCATTTATGTACTCAACAATATTAAATGTTATTACACATAGCAAGGGGTGAAGCATAAGAAAACTACCTATCTAGGCAAGTTTAAATGAGGCAGGAACAACAAGCAACAAGTTCGGAAAATCCTCATGTGCATATTTTGGATTTGGTACTGTTCTGCCGTAAACCATATTTCAGAGTTGTTAAGCATGCAAAGTAAAGCCACCATGTTAAACTAAACATTTTTCTACCCCTCCATATTTATAGATCGTGGTTAAGTAGAAGGCGGGTAGAGGCGTGATACAGAGGCTCGGCGGCAGCGGGACTTGGCGAAAACGGGGCATCTCCGGGAAGGTGAGGACAGGGCGGCGAAACTTGGTGCGGTGCATAATCTTCGCGGATGGCGATGAGCGGAGCTGGGCATTCGGATCCACTGGATCGAGACGAGGCAAGGGGCACCATGGATGTGGGCGATGTTGCTCCATCCCGTTCAACAGGGAAGGGGAGAGCAGGGGAGGTCAGAGAGGGAAAAAGAGAGAGAGAGAGTCGGGGATGCACGACGGCGGGGTCTCACCGGCGAGGTCCGGCTTGGGACGGTGCAGACGGGAGGCCATGTGGACTGGGAGTGGCTGGGTTGTGTTCGATGGAAGGACGACTTGGCGCGAGCTCCCGACGACGAGGCATGAAGCAGGGGAGTGGGACGCGTGCTCGTCCTTGCGCAAGCGCACGATGCAGGAGGAGGGAGACGTCCATGGCAGGGAACGACAACGGCAGCAGGCATCGCACGAGGTCCGGGATGAGGCACCGGCGAACTTGGGGATGGGGCGGATCCCGGCGCGTTGAGGGAGAGGAAGCAGAGGCGACCCGAGGTCGCAGGTGACCATAGCAGCGTGGCGTGCTGGGGCCTCGGGCCCGAGGAGATGTAGCCGGCGTGGAGGTCGCAGGGAAGGCCGGCGAGGCAGGGGAACTTGGTGCGTGGTCGAGGAGGTCGTGCCCGTTGTCGCCGACGTGGCGAACGACAGCGCAAGGAGACGAGGCCGTGCGCTCCTTCTTGGGCACGAGTGAGGAGGGGGCCGCATGCAAAGAGCTGCGGGAGGAGGAGACGTGCACAGGAGGGGCGCCATGGTTCTTGGGTGCGTGCTTGAGCTCGGACACGGGCGTTGCGAGGACGAAGGATGGTGAGGTGGAAGCTCGGGCTCCGGTGGCCCGGTGAGGAGCTCGGGAAGGGAACAGCGGAGCTGCTGCTGGTTGGAGGTGGATCGAGGAGGGGATGGATTTGGGTTGGCTGGTGTTGAGCGAGGGAGGATTTTCGATCAGGGAGGATCCCGATGTAGATGGTGGCGGCGCTAGGTTAGGGGGTCTATATATAGCAAGTGGATTTTTGGATAGGGGCATCTGGACCCCCCGACCAAAATCAGACGGTTCAAGAAAAACAGGCTAGAAGAGTCCAGCAAGAAAAGGGAGATATTTTATAGATGTTTGGGGATGATCCGGACCCACGGTCACAACTTCTCGGGTCGGGTTCGGGACAGCTTTAGACACACACTTGAGGGGGTAGCTGCATTGTGCAAGGAGGGGTCAGGTGGTTAGGAGGGGTTTCGGGGCCCTCCGATCACAATCAGATGGCTCCGGACGAGAGGGGGTTGGCTGGACCGAGGTGGAGTTAGAAGGCTGTGCAGATGGGTTGGACTGAGAGGAAAGAGGATGAATGCAGCCCGGCGACTGTTTCTGGAGACTGAAAACGTCTGACGGTAGACCCGCTATAATGCCGCTATAGTTACCCGTTGGGGCGTCAAACGGACTCCGAATGTGATGAAACTTGGCAGGCGACCTACTAACAACATAAAAAAACCGCATGCCAACTTTCAACCCATTCCGAGAACATTTTCCGGCCACTTATAAAATAATATTTTGGACGTGTCGCGGGCATGTGGAAGTGTGTCTGGGCTCAGAATGGAGAGTGGAGAGAAGTGGGGAACCCGTACGGATGCAAGTTTTGAA
This sequence comes from Triticum urartu, assembly GCF_003073215.2. NCBI lineage: Eukaryota > Viridiplantae > Streptophyta > Magnoliopsida > Poales > Poaceae > Triticum > Triticum urartu. Next base: position 354,908,470 of record NC_053024.1, read on the forward strand.
AACATGCAGATGCAATGCGGATGATGACATGGCAAGATGCAACATGCAAGCGAATGACAAGGGAACAACAGCGAATAAATGGTAGACACCTGGCGCATCGGTCTCGGGGCTTCACAGTGGACGTACGATAGCACCACCTTTCGGAACCACGCCAAAAATCTCCGTGTATCCATTGCGTTTGCCTTCTCTGAACCATCCCTTTACCCACATATGCAATGTTTTACTTTCTGCTGCTATACTCTTAGAATTGCATGTGTAGGTTGATTGCGTGACTTGTTCTAATTGCTAAAATATGCCCACAACTAAAACTGGGAAAAGGATAAATTTTTATTTGGTCAAGTACTCTAATCACCCCCCTCTAGACATATTTTCGATCCTACAAGTGGTATCAGAGCTTTGGTCTCCATTTTCCTTGATTTCCATAGCTTTGGTGATCATAGCCTTGGTTTCACAACCTAGGAGACTATGGCGTCTAGCGAGGGAAATTATCACCGTAGAGTTCCTCACTTTGATGGTACCAATTTTGCTAGTTGGAAGCATCACATGAAAATTTGTATTCTTGGGCATAACCCCGCCGTTTGGACTGTTGTGTGTATTGTCTTGCAAGGTGATTTCTTCAAGGATGGAAAAGAACTAGATCATGAAGCGACAAACGGAAGAAATGAAGATGTTGCAATACAATACTCAAGCTTGCGATATTCTCTTCAATGGATTGTGCCCCAAAGAACTCAACAAAATCAGCCACCTTGAGAATGCAAAGGAAATTTGAAGATCTTTGGTTGATATGCACGAAGGTACCGAGTCGGTCAAGGAATCCAAGTTGGATGTACTTCAAAGTCAACTTCACAAGTTCAAGATGAAGGATGGTGAAGGAGTCGCTGAAATGTGCTCTAGGATTGCTCTGATCAAAAATGAGATTGTCGTCTTAGGAAATGAAGAGATGACCGATAAATTCATTATCAATAAGATCCTAAGAGCCTTGGCTGGAAAATATGATACCATGTGCACTTTGATCCAAATAATGCCCAATTACAAAGAGTTCAAGCCCACAGAAGTCATTGGTAGAATTATTGCTCATGAGATGTCACGCAAGGATAAGGAAGAGCTCCACAACAAGTCAAGTGGTGCTTACAAAGCTTCAAGTGATGCTCCCACAACATTAAGTGAGAAGCAGGTCTCTAATGAAGAATTGAGCTTAAGGGTGAAGAACTTCAACAAGTTCTACAAGAATAGAAGCAAAGAGAGAAGATCCAAGTTCTAAGTGCATCCAGTGCCACACCTAGTTGGTTTTGGAGTATTTACGACTAATGTGGTTGAGGGACTAATGTGTTCGTGAGAATTGTAGGATAACACAGGTAGTACTCCCTCATTGATTCGGTTTACCTACCAGAGATGAACCCAAAAAATGTATGAAGACATTGAAGACAACGGTGGTTCGTGAAGACATTCACGTTGAAAATAGTGACCTATGAAGACATTCACTTGAAGAGTATGGAGTGCGAAGACATAGTTTCTTTCATAGTTTCTTTTCTTCTTTCTTGAGTCACAGGAACCACCATACTGATAAGTGGGGTCCAAGTGAACAAAGTCAGATGACTGAAGTGATGCTCAACCTAAATCCTATGTCTTCGAGTGAAGACAATGAGAGCACATCTTATACAGAGTTGGATGAGTCAGCTTTGCTTGTAGCCCAAGCAAGGCTGCCGCGTGTGTTTGAAATCCGACCGTTGGACACGTGTCGGTTCCGTAGTGACCCAGGGTCATTTTGGACATATCATGTCGGGTTGCCTCCAGGCTATAAATAGCCCACCCCCACACCATAAATTGGTGGCTGCTCAGAGTTAGTGCATGACTTTTGTCGTTTGAGAGCAACCCACCTTCGAAGCCTTTGAGAGAGAGATCCTTGCGAGGACAAAACCCAAAACACCCAGAGCAAAAGAGTGTTAGGCATCACTAAAATATTTGTGTCCACGCGACATGAAGACTTGTTACACTTGAGGACTGTGAATCCTCCAGCCGGTTAGGATTCACGTTCTAAGCATCCAAGAGTCATTATGGATTGCCGGTGAACGAAGTCTGTGAAGGTTTGGAAGTCTACCTTGAAGACTTACCAGAGTTATTGGGCATGGACTGGGTGTCCTTAGATCAAGGGGAATCAGTTGAAGACACAGTCTTCTGAGTTCAATCTCAGCCTCCATAACCAAACGTACAGTTGTGTAAGTGCATCTAGTGCCACCCTAGTTAGTTTTGGAGTAGTGACGATAAACTTGCTAGAGGGACTAATGCGTTTGTGATAAATGCAGGATAACACAGGTAGTAGTCCCTTATGGATTCTGTTTTCCTACCAGAGATGATCCCTAAAAATGTGTGAAGACATTGAAGACAATGGTGGTTCGTGAAGACATTCACGATGAAGATAATGACATGTGAAGATATTCACTTGAAGACTATGGAGTGCGAAGACACGGTTGTTTCGTAGTATCCTTTTCTTCTTTATTTAGTCATAGGAACCACCGTACTGTTAAGTGGGGTCCAAGTGAACAAAGTCAGAGTGACTGATGTGATTCTCAACCAAAATCCTATGTCTTCGAGCGAAGATAATGAGAGCAAATCTTATCCAAAGCTGGATGAGTCAGCTTTGCTTGTCGCCCAAGCGAACCTGCCACATGTGTTTGAAATCTGATTGTTGGACACGTGTCGGTTCCTTAGTGACCTAGGGTTATTTCAGACATATCATGTCGGGTTGCCTCCTGGCTATAAATAGCCCACCCTACACCATAAATTGGTGGCTGCTCAGAGTTAGTGCATGAATTTTGTCGTTTGAGAGCAACCCACGTCCGAAGCCTTTGAGAAAGAGATCCTTGCGAGGACAAAGCCCAAAACACCTAGAGCAAAAAAGTGTTAGGCATCACTAAACTCTTACTATCTGCATGACCTGAAGACTTGTTACACTTGAGGACCGCGAATCCTCCAAACCTGTTAGGCGTCACGTTTTGAGCATCCAAGAGGCATTATGGATCGGGGTGAATGAAGTTGGTGAAGGTTTGGAAGTCTACCTTGAAGACTTACCAGAGTGATTGGGCGAGGACTGGGTGTCCTTAGCTCAAGGTGAAGACACAATCCTCTGAGTTCAATCTCAGCCTCCCTAACCAGACATATAGTTGTCACAGCAACAGGAACTGGTCTACCAAAACCTTGTCTTCACCAAGCGACTGATTCTACCATCCACTTCCTTTACCTTTCAGTTTGTCTTCGAGAAGTCATTGCTTGCATGTCTGATCTGATTGACTTCACTATGTGAAGACTATTACCTGTTTGGCTTCATACTGTCTTCCATTCTAATCCATACTATCTAGCTGCTGATAGTCTTCGTACATTTCACTAAATTGCTTACCTGACTATGGCTGGTCTAGTGTAGTCTATCTGCCGCTACATATCAATAGGTTCATTTCATCAGTTTGTCTTCAAAGATCTTGTGTTTTGAAGACTTTCATAAAAATCGCCTATTCACCCCCTCTAGTCGATAACTAGCACTTTCAATTGGTATCACAGCAAGGTGCTCCCTTATTCTATGTGATTCAGTTTAACCACCTGGAGTTTTAGCTATGTCGACTGCAGGGATAATGAAGGTCTCCGTTGTGTGCCCAGTCTTTGATGGCACTGATTACCCCTACTAGAAGAATAGATGTGCATGCATCTTGAAGCCATTGACGTTGACCTCTGGTATGTCGTCAAGACAGGCATTCCCATGGTCGGTGAAGGTGTCACCACTGCTCATGTCAAGAGGTTTGCTCAATTGGACTCGACCGCCAAGAACATCACATGTGGTCATCTGACAAAAGGACAGTATGGCCGTGTGAGTGCACTGGAAACTGCGAAGCTAGTTTGGGACTGGTTGTCCAAGGTCAACGAAGGCGTCTCAACTCAGAGAGACTCAAGGATTGATGTTCTTCGCAATCTCTTCAACTGCTTCAGGAGAAACGACAATGCGAATGTCCATCTCACATTTGATTGCCTCACTGTAACACAAATGAGCTTCGCGCTCTTGGCGCCACTAAGATCACCAAGCACGAAATCGTGACGAAGCTTCTGATATTGTCGGTGTTCTGGGAACAGGGGTACCTAGACTTGCCTTCCTGCAGCCCACGGCGTGGCTCCATCGACGGCCTGGTATGGCTCAGCTTCAACGTCAACAACTCAAGACCCTCGCGAGGGGCCAAGCCTCGCGAGGCGGATGACACCAAGACCTCCACAAGGAGCAGTATCTCCAGGCTGGCTCCCGAGGAGCGAAGATTTCAATGCAAGGACCAAGGCCAGGCGGGCGCCAGCGAGAACAGTGTACCAGTTTCCTCCTTGGTGCTAAAGAGGCAAGCGCAGGCCCGGAGTCTGGAGGAATGAACCAAATGTTTCCTTTCCTGTGCAAAAAGACCAAGACCGCCAGGACGGCAGGATGGAGGTCACTGCCGAGCCCACCCCAGCGTCACGACCAGAGGATTTTGCGGGCGAAGACTAATTTTGTTAGGATAGCATGTACTAGTTGTCTCCCTTCGAATTTGGCCATTGTGGGATCCCTTCCCGCCTTCATTTGGTAAGAGGACGAGGCCCCCTATAAATAGGGCGTCACAGCCATCGTAGAAGGGACGGATCATTAAGCACAAGAACACTCCTCGTCTTGAGGTTGTTCTCCCACTGTACTAGTTCATCCTCAGCCCCTCGAGGCCAATCCACCACAAAGAAGGAGTAGGGTTTTACACCGCAAGGTTTCCCTAACCTGAGTAAATTGTCGTGTCTCTTTTCCATTTAGTTTGTCGAGCTAGGCTGTGAGATTAGTGAGTAGGCATATTGGGGAGGACGAGTTCTTGGCACGCACACTAGAGTTCGAACCTCAAGGGTCTGCGGAACCCGAAATCTGACATTTGGCGCGCAGGGTAGGGGGTCCGCCACTGCCCTGTAGTGCTCATGGCTATCGATCCGAGGACTCATATCAAGCACTGGGCTGCTTGGCCCACCCGGGCAGTGCCGTACCCCCAGGAGGATCTCCACTCCGCGCTCCTGGCGGCCCGCATGCCGGCCCACGCCGTCGGACGCGGACGACACATGCCGGTGCCGTCCGCCCTCGCGCCGCGACGTGCGCGCGCCACCACACGATCTTCGGGCTACACAGCAGCAACGGCGCCACACACTCGCCGAGAGCAGCCGAACATGCGACCCACACTCATCATGGCGCGAGAGCTACTACGTTGCAGGTTGGCGGAGGGCGGCCATGACGCCCTGCTAGAGCGGGTCGCCAAGCTGCTTGATGCCGCCTGTAGGGGCGCGACGCCTTTTTGCACCCTGCCCAAATCACAGGTTGTGGCGAGGGCGCGTCCCGGACCCCGCCGCGCTCGCGCACCCCCTCGTAGCACCTGGGGGACTCTATGGCGTCAACATGGCCCACACTGCTGCTCGTGCTACCTCGACAATGCCGCCCCCTAGCAAGGCAAGCTCAGGCGGTCCACATCGCAGGGCACCCAGACGACGACCATGGCGCGGCAATTTTAGACGCCTACGTGCCCCCCTCATGATGGACCTGATGTATGCGCCGAGGAAAGGCCCCCTGTAATAGCCACGATGTGGCTATATCTCCCACGTGTCGGGGCACGACTTAGAGGCATAGCCGCATGGTAGGTTTGTCGCAAGAGGGGTAATCTTCACACAATCCCATGTACTGAATAAGAATGATATAAAGAGTTGGCTTACAATCGCCACTTCACACAAATACAAGTTAAACATACATCATCCAGAATACAATCATGGTCCGATTACAGAACCAAAATAAAAGAAGACAATCCCGAATGCTAGATCCCCGATCGTCCCAACTGGGCTCCAATACTGATCAATAGGAAACGAAATAATACAACAATCAAGATCTTCATCGAGCTCCCGCTTGAGCTCAGTTGCATCATCTGGACTGGTATCATCAGCACCTGCAACTATTTGGAAGTATCTGTGAGCCACGAGGACTCAACAATCTCACACCCACGAGATCAAGACTATTTAAGCTTATGGGTAGGAAAGGGGTAGTGAGGTGGAGCTGCAGCAAGCACTAAGCATATATGGTGGCTAACATATGCAAATAAGAGCGAGAAGAGAAAAACGCAACTGTCATGAAGCTAGAAATGATCAAGAAGTGATCCTGAAACTACTTACGTTCAAACATAACACAAGAACCTTGTTCACTTCCCGGACACCGCTGATAAGAGACCATCACGGCTACACACGCGGTTGATGCATTTTAATTAAGTTAAGTGTCAAGTTCTCTACAACCGGATATTAACAAATTCCCATCTGCCCATAACCGCGGGCACAACTTTCGAAAGTTCAAACCCTAGACGGGTGTCCCAACTTAGCCCATCACAAGATCTCACGGTCAACGAAGGATATTCCTTCTCCCAGGAAGACCCGATCAGACTCGGAATCCCGGTTACAAGACATTTCGACAATGGTAAAACAAGACCAGCAAGACCTCCCGGGGGGCTCTAGTTCGGACCAGCACTTAGAGAAGCAACACCGGATGAGCAATCCACACAACTAAAACCAGCCCTCAAGTTTCCCCGAGGTGGCGCTGCAGGGGGCTCTAGTTCGGACCAACACTTAGAGAAGCACTCGCCTGGGGGGTTAAAATAAAGATGACCCTCGGGTTAATTACTCCCAATGGAAAGCTATAGGTTGTTAGGCAAATGTAAACCAAGGTTGGGCCTTGCTGGAGGAGTTTTATTCAAAGCAAACTGTCAAGGGGTTCCCATAACACCAAACCGCGTAAGGAACACAAAATCAAGGAACATAACACCGGTATGACGGAAACTAGGGCGGCAAGAGTGGAACAAGACACCAGGCATAAGGCCGAGCCTTCCACCCTTTACCAAGTATATAGATGCATTAATTAAATAAGAGATATTGTGATATCCCAACATATCCATGTTCCAACAACGAACAAACTTCATCTTCACCTGCAACTAGCAACGCTATAAGAGGGGCTGAGCAAAGCGGTAACATAGCCAAACAACGGTTTGCTAGGGAAGGTGGGTTAGAGGCTTGACATGGCAATATGGGAGGCATGATATAGCAAGTGGTAGGTATCACGGCATAGCAATAGAGCGAGCAACTAGCAATCAAAGATAGAAGTGATTTCGAGGGTATGGTCATCTTGCCTGAAATCCCGCAAGGAAGAAGAACGAGTCCATGAAAAAGACAAGTGGACGTAGTCGAATGAATCCTCTCAAACGCGAGGTTATCGGAACCAATCCGAAGAAGCAACACCGGAAAGAAGCAAACAACATAGTAAAAACCATCACATAAGAATAGCATGATGCACAACCAAGTATGATGCATGTCCGGATTAATGAGGCATGGCATGGCAAAATGCACAAACAATCCTACAAATTAAGTGGAGCTCAATATGTAACGAGTTGCATATTGACGAAACACCCACACTCGATTATTTAGTTCTCTCGTTTATGTACCTAACAATATTAAATTTTGATTAACATGGCAAGATGTGAAGCATATGAAAACTACCTATCTAGCAAGTTTAAATGAGGCCGGAACAACAAGCAACAAGTCCAGAAAAATCCTCATGTGCATATTTTAGGTTTGGTACTGTTCTATCCTAAAGCATATTTTAGAGTTGTTAAACATGCAAAATGAGTGCACCATGTTAAACTAGGAATTTTTCTACCCCGTTTACATATAAAGTTTGTTACAAACCGAGTTACGGTTAATTAGTTATGAAATAAAGTATTCAAACATGGCATTTATGCAAATTAAGGCAAACAACATTTTAAACATTGCAAACGTGCATGAAAGTTGGATATTATGAAACTATATGAAAATCTAAGCATTTACATATATAAATTATTTACATGCGATGCATGGTTGGTGAGTTATGATATGCATGAAGCTTAGGGGTTTTTCTACAAAACAAGTTTTCTCTGGATAATAGGAAATTCGCAGATCTGAAAAAATACTACACTGGGCCGAATCTGCTGGCCCAACAGCAGGAAAAAGACAAAGGGGTGTCGGCAGGGTGGCCTCACCATGGGCCATAGCAGGCCGGTTGGTGGAGAGGCCAGACAGGTGGGGATGCAGCCCACGCGGCTGGCGAGGCGCGGTCAATGCACAACGAGCGGGACGAGCGAGCTGCTCTATGCATTTCTGAAGAATAGGAACAGCAGTAGGTCGAGGAAGCCAGGCAGGGGACAGGCGCGGTGGCAGCTTGGTCTCTGGCGGCGGAGCGGCGACCTGGAGGCAGAGACGAGACCGGGGCGCAGGGACTTGGCGCTGCTCGTCCTCGCTCGCAGAAGAAGTAGACAGAGGGTCGAGACGTGGGGCGGCTTCAGACAATGCAGGGAAGCAGCGGGTCAGCGAGGAGGTCCTGGAGATGGTCACCGGCGGCGACTGGCGTGGACAAGCGGGACGAGTTGGAGGGGCTCCGGTGAAGGAGAAGCAGAGGAGGGCTTCCGCGGCGACGCGACAGCAAGGCGCAGAACCAGCGCGGGGGCAAGGAGGACGAAGGACGCTGACGAGCTTTCTTGGTAACGAGGCGGCCATGGCGCTCATCCTCAGACGACGATAGCGGTGCCCGGTAGGGTTAGTCCCTCAAGGTGGAGCTGCACCAGGAGAAAAGGGAACTCCTCGAAATGGTTCCTCGGGCGCGGGGGCGCTGCTGGCCCGGTGGTGCTCCGACGAAGATGGCGGCGACGGGGTCGCGGACTAGACAAATCCGGCCGCGGGACACCGGTTCCCGATGGCGGCGAGGTGAACTGGACCTCAGGGAGGCATCCATGGCGTGCTCGAGAAGAAGCAGAGGAGGCGGGTGAGCTCCGCTGGCTCTCGGGAAGAATAAGAGGAGGCGCAGGATCTTGGCTCCGTGGAGGTGCTCGAAGCAGTGGATCCAAGGGCGTGATTCCATTTGAGCTCGAGCAGCACTTGGGGTTGGCTGCGGCTTGCTGGGGATTTGGGCAGCGCGGAAAACACGGGAGGTGGTCGGAGGCTGCGGTTGGAGGGGGTGGATTTGAGAAGGATGGTTGTTGGCTAGGTGGGGAAAATGAGGAGGAAGAAGATTGCGGCAGTGGCGATGGGATGGAAGGGATAGTCTGCCTAAAACCTAGGGTTAGACTGTTTATATAGGTAGGTTCGTTAGGTTATGGGCTACTCGGTCCCTCTGACCGGAATCGGACGGTTGCAAAATAAATAGCTTAGGGAGTCCAAATAATAAAACGGAGATGTTTCATAGACGTTTGGGGATGATCCGGACCCAATGGTAGCGATAGTCCAGGTCGGGTTCGGGACACCTTCGGACGCGCGCGAGGGGGTCCGAGAGGGGGGGGGTCTGAAAAAAGGCCATGGACGTAGGGCTTTGATGGGCTGGTTTAGATTGGAAGTGGGATGTGAAGAGAGAAGAGAAGGAGAGCAGCCCGGCAACTGTTTTCGGAGACCGAAAACGTCCGACGATAGACCGGCTACTATTGCCGCTATAGTTTAACGGTTGGGCTATCAAACGAACTCCGAATACGAGGAAATTTGACAGGTGGTCTACTGACAATATAACAACACCACATGTCAACTTTCAACCCGTTCCGAGAACATTTTCTGGCCACTTATAAAATAATATTTCGGATGTGCCACGGGCGCGTGCAAGTGTGTCTGGGCTCAGAATGGACAACGGACGGAACGAGCAGACCAGGATGAATGCATGTTTCGAAAACATGATGATGCAATGCACATGATGACATGGCAATATGAAACACGCAAGCAAAAGACAAGGCAACAACACCGAATAACTGAAAGACACCTGGCGCAACGGTCTCAGGGCTTCACAACACTCCACCAGTACGAGAGGATCTCGTCCCGAGATCTAGGATGGCACCTGAGGGAAAACAGAGGAGGAAGAGAAAAGGTAAAACTAAGTTGCTTCTTGGTCAAATGAGTGAAACCAAAGAAACTTGAGAGGTTAAACCATTTTAAGAAAAGAAAACAATGGAGATGATCGAAGTTGAAAACACTCCGTTAGAAAAGCGGAACAAGGAAGAACAAATTCGGATAGCACTTCGTTTGAAAAGAGATGTAAGACCTGATAAGATGAAAAGAACTTGAGCAGAGGGCACAACACTCTGGTTGAATGGATAAGCAATGGAAAGAACATGATCTTTGACAAAAATGAGATAATGGGTTGAATAGAACAACATCACAAAGCCTCCGGAAGAAATGGAAGAATGGAATTAAAGGAACGGAGAAGAAAATAACATCTTCTACCTCAAATGAGCTTGAAAAAAACATCTTTGGGAGAAGGGTCGAATGGAGTTGTTGGAAAACCAACAATGAAAAGAGTAAGCTTGTAGTGGGCTTACGGAAAACTTCTGAAAACTATGAGGTGAAATCATGCCACAAACGGAAAACAATTGCTTGCTTTAAATCGACGAGGAGATGAAAAACTTATATCACCGGTAGGATAAATGAAGAACTTGGGTCATTTTTGAGCACCATAAATAGCAACAATCCTTAGGGAAATCTTTAGGTGAAATATAACCCAAGATAACTCCAATGAAGAGGTTAATGGATTGCAAAGGATCTCCTGAACCAAAAGAAAATGAAGGGTTTACATATCTCATCCGTGACAACTTGCGAATCATGAAACATGAAGGGAAATTGTCAAGAATGACATAACACCACCTCAAAAGATAAGGTAGACAGAATTGCACTTCGGAATGCAATATGAAGAATGCTTGAACTCCTCAAAACAAGACATGTGTTGAGCACCATGTTTATTTGAGAGTATAGCTTGGCGGATCATAACTTCAAGAGAAATCTTGAAGAACAATTGAAGAATGAAAATAATCCTTGACGAACCACAAAGTAGAGCCTCCATGAAGAACTCCGGTAACAAAATGATGATAAAAGAAAGAGAAGTTGAAAACACAAGGTGAAGCCTTGTAATGATTTAGATGGATCTTCGTGGTGATATAGTTGAGAGATCTTGGAACTCCTGGAAAAGTATGAAGCACTTGAACCGAGAATTTAGTCATCGTGGATAAACTCCGGAAGAAAGAATCCATCATTTGGATCAATCAAGAATAAGGATTATGTTATGCGTATCCTTCACCAATTTAAATTGATGACGCACAATGGATTTGGCATGCCACTTATTCTCGTAGAAAGGATTAAGATAGATATAGCGTCACTTGGGAAGGTCTTCAACGAACCACCGGTAGGATTTGGAAACAACGAATGAATTGATATGAAAATGAAGGAAGAAGAATCTTGAACAAACCACCGTAAGAATTGAAAATGAAAGTGGCAAAAGCACAATTCGCCAGGAAGAATTGGAAAATGAATGAAGATACTTGAGGGAATTTGGATACATGAGGACGAATAGATCACGGGTTGATTAGAGAAAACTTGAGCGATGCACCGATAAGATTTAGAGAAAGAGAGCTGAAAGCTGAGAATGAATAAACCCGAAATGATGGCCTTCAGAGAATCAAACTGAAAAGACTCCTGAATTGCTCCGGATGGGTGAAAAGAATTATTATAGTCGGAAATAATTGTGAGAGGATGGCATAACGCTGGAACCATGAATCTTCGAGAGAACGTACCAAGATTTAGAGGAAACACTTCTTTGGTTTTCAAATGTTGAGAATGATGATGAGAAACACCAACATGAATTGTTGAGATACTCGGGAATAATGAAGAATATAAAGGTTGAATCAACAATGAAAATAATTTGAAAGATCTTGGAGAAATACATATGATTGATGATAATTCATTGTTACTTAAACTTTGAGAGAATTTGAAAATAACTCCGGGAAAATTAGAAGAGTCAGGTAAGATCCTGGGAAAAGACATGTGGGTTAGGGCCCAATCAAAAGAAACACCGTTGAATGATTACTTGAAAGGGAGATTGCGCGGGTTGAATTAAGTTGCTTGAATTAGATAACATCCTCAAAAGAACTTGAGCGAACTAAGAATGGAAACAGGAATCTTCTGATACATCTTCAGCACTCCGGAATAATTGAATAACGAGAAGTAGATGATTAAGAGGTGCACCGGCATGATAAAACATTTGAAACGAGGAAAAAGATATGATCGACAAATCTTGAATTGAATTCACCGGAGAAGAAAAGGAAAGAAGAATGGTGAACTTGTAGAGCATCTTCATGAGAACCACCGGGTAAGAACATTGACGGAAAAGAATGGAGAGACTTCCCATCAATAGAAGGATACATGATTAAGAAATCTGATTCCTTGAAGAAACAAGGGTGGGAGGGTGGGAAAAACAAAAGCAACTTGGGAACGGATGAAATGAACCACGTTGAGAAAACTGAGATTGGGTCTTGCAGATGTTGAAAAAGATCGGAACCACTTGAAGAGGAACACATCGGTTGAAAAGGATTGACATGACAATCTCGATTATCATGAAGGATTAGTATTCACACAGAAGTGTGAGAACACCACTTAGGAAAGGTATGGAATCCACATCTGACTTCGAAGCAACTCGAATGCCAAAAACCAAAACAAAACAAAGGATTTGGCTTGAAGAATAAGCCGGAAACAAACATATGATAGATCCCATATCGTATTATGTTTCTGTTGGAAAGATTATTCTAGGAGCTACTTGAATTCCCACCTATAAAACTCCCAAAACTTTCTGGTTATGCAATCAGGTGTTGGGGATACAGGGGAAGCATAATATCTCACCCAAACTAACAATTCCTACATGCAGCTGTATCCATCCTTCAACACATAACCAAGAAACCTTCGGAAATCGTGTACCTCAACCTTCGAAAAGCATCCGTTATACGAGTTATGGCAATACTCCCGAACTCTTGCCCTAGTACTGGGTGGCGTCGAGGTTATCTCACCAACAAATGCATAACAGAGATTTTCGATGTCGGCGAACTCAGGTATTCCAGAACTGCAACGATAAAATTGTGACGACAAGACCTCGGAGCTCAACTCACCGGGACACTGCCACAATCCCTAAATGTCAGGAGGCACCAAGAACAATGTTCTCGTCACAAAACCATCGGAACGATTCCAAGATACCCGCGTGATCCTAATTTTTTTCATGAAATTTAAGGAGAGAAGGGTCAAAACTTCTACATTAGGAGACGTCACCAGAGCGATGAAGGGACTGAGGAGTAAAAAGAATCCTACTCTCCGATATATATATATAATCCTAAGACTCAAAACATTTTTTCTAGACTCAACAACGTCAGCAATTCGATCAAGCAGGGGCTCCTAAGTCGGGGAAGGCTCTGATTACCAACTTGTAACACCCACGATGCGGCTATATCTGCCACATGTCGAGGCACGACTTAGAGGCATAGTCGCATGGTAGGTTTGTCGCAAGAGGGGTAATCTTCACACAATCCCATGTACTGAATAAGATTGGGATAAAGAGTTGGCTTACAATCGCCACTTCACACAAATACATGTTAAGCATACATCATCCAGAATACAATCAAGGTCCGACTATGGAACCAAAATAAAAGAAGACAACCCCGAATGCTAGATCCCCGATCGTCCCAACTAGGCTCCACTACTGATCAATAGGAAACGAAATAATACAACGATCAAGATCTTCATCGAGCTCCCACTTGAGCTCAGTTGCGTCATCTGCATTGGTATCATCGGCACCTGGAACTGTTTGGAAGTATCTGTGAGCCACGAGGACTCAGAAATGTCGCACCCGCGAGATCAAGACTATTTAAGCTTATGGGTAGGAAAGGGGTAGTGAGGTGGAGCTGCAGCAAGCACTAAGCATATATGGTGGCTAACATACGCAAATAAGATCGAGAAGAGAAGCAACACAACTGTCATGAAGCTAGAAATGATCAAGAAGTGATCCTGAAACTACTTACGTTCAAACATCACACAAGAACCGTGTTCACTTCCCGGACTCCGCCGAGAAGAGACCATCACGGCTACACGCGCGGTTGATGCATTTTAATTAAGTTAAGTGGCAAGTTCTCTACAACCGTATACTAACAAATTCCCATCTGCCCATAACCGCAGGCACGGCTTTCGAAAGTTCAAAACCCTGCAGGGGTGTCCCAACTTAGCCCATCATAAGATCTCACGGTCAACAAAGGATATTCCTTCTCCCAGGAAGACCCGATCAGACTTGGAATCCTGGTTACAAGACATTTTGACAATGGTAAAACAAGACCAGCAAGACCGCCCGATGTGCCGACATCCCGATAGGAGCTGCACATATCTTGTTCTCAGGGCAACACCGGATGAGCAATCCATACAACTAAAACCAGCCCTCAAGTTTCCTTGAGGTGGCGCTGCAAGGGGCTCTAGTTTGGACCAACACTTAGAGAAGCACTCACCCGAGGGCGGGGTTAAAATAAAGATGACCCTCGGGTTAATTATGTTGGGGAACGTAGTAATTTCAAAAAATTTCCTACGCACACGCAAGATCATGGTGATGCATAGCAACGAGAGGGGAGAGTGTGATCTACGTACCCTTGGAGATCGACAATGGAAGCGTTGACACAATGTAGAGGAAGTAGTCGTACGTCTTCCCGATCCGACTGATCCAAGCACCGTTACTCTGGCACCTCCGAGTTCTTAGCACACGTACAGCTCGATGACGATCCCCGGGCTCCGATCCAGCAAAGCGTCGGGGAAGAGTTCCGTCAGCACGACGGCGTGGTGACGCTCTTGATGTTCTACCATCGCAGGGCTTCGCCTAAGCACCGCTACAATATGACCGAGGTGGAATATGGTGGAGGCGGGCACCGCACACGGCTAAGGAACGATCACGATGATCAACTTGTGTGTCTAGGGGTGCCCCCCTGCCCCCGTATATAAAGGAGCCAAGGGGAGGGGGCGGCCGGCCAAGGTGGGGCGCGCCAAGGGGGAGTCCTACTCCCACCAGGAGTAGGACTCCCTTCTTTCCTAGTTGGACAAGGAGAGAGGGGGAAAGAGGAGGAAGAAAGGAAGGAAAGGGGGGGGGGCGCCGCCCCCCTTCCCTTGTCCTATTCGGACTAGGAAGGGGAGGGGCGCGCGGCCACCTCCTGCCTCCTTCTCTCTTCTCCCTCAAGGCCCATGTAGGCCCAATAAACCCCCGGGGGGGGGGGGGGGGGGGGTTCCGGTAACCCCCCGGTACTCCGGAAAAATGCCGATTTCACCCGGAACGATTCCGATGTCCAAATATAGGCTTCCAATATATCGATCTTTATGTCTCGACCATTTCGAGACTCCTCGTCATGTCCGTGATCACATCCGGGACTCCGAACAAACTTCGGTACATCAAAATGCATAAAACTCATAATAACTGTCATCGTAACTTTAAGCGTGCGGACCCTACGGTTCGAGAACAATGTAGACATGACCGAGACACGTCTCCGGTCAAAAACCAATAGCGGGACCTGGATGCCCATATTGGCTCCTACATATTCTACGAAGATCTTTATCGGTCAGACCGCATAACGACATACGTTGTTCCCTTTGTCATCGGTATGTTACTTGCCCGAGATTCGATCGTCGGTATCCAATACCTAGTTCAATCTCGTTACCGGCAAGTCTCTTTACTCGTTCCGTAATACATCATCTCACAACTAACATATTAGTTGTAATGCTTGCAAGGCTTATGTGATGTGCATTACCGAGAGGGCCCAGAGATACCTCTCCGACAATCGGAGTGACAAATCCTAATCTCGAAATACGCCAACCCAACATGTACCTTTGGAGACACCTGTAGAGCTCCTTTATAATCACCCAGTTACGTTGTGACGTTTGGTAGCACACAAAGTGTTCCTCCGAAAAACGGGAGTTGCATAATCTCATAGTCATAGGAACATGTATAAGTCATGAAGAAAGCAATAGCAACATACTAAACGATCGGGTGCTAAGCTAATGGAATGGGTCATGTCAATCAGATCATTCAACTAATGATGTGATCTCGTTAATCAAATAACAACTTTTTTGTCTATGGTTAGGAAACATAACCATCTTTGATTAACGATCTAGTCAAGTAGAGGCATACTAGTGACACTCTGTTTGTCTATGTATTCACACATGTATTATGTTTCCGGTTAATACAATTCTAGCATGAATAATAAACATTTATCATGAAATAAGGAAATAAATAATAACTTTATTATTGCCTCTAGGGCATATTTCCTTCAGTCTCCCACTTGCACTAGAGTCAATAATCTAGATTACACAGTAATGATTCTAACACCCATGGAGTCTTGGTGCTGATCATGTTTTGCTCGTGGAAGAGGCTTAGTCAACGGGTCTGCAACGTTCAGATCCGTATGTACCTTGCAAATCTCTATGTCTCCCACCTGGACTAGATCCCGAATGGAATTGAAGTGTCTCTTGATGTGTTTGGTTCTCTTGTGAAATCTAGATTCCTTTGCCAAGGCAATTGCACCAGTATTGTCACAAAAGATTTTCATTGGACCCGATGCACTAGGTATGACACCTAGATCGGATATGAACTCTTTCATCCAGAATCCTTCGTTTGCTGCTTCCAAAGCAGCTATGTACTCCGCTTCACATGTAGATCCCACCATGACGCTTTGTTTAGAACTACACCAACTTACAGCTCCACCATTTAATGTAAACACATATCCGGTTTGCGATTTAGAATCGTCCGGATCAGTGTCAAAGCTTGCATCAACGTAACCTTTTACGATGAGCTCTTTGTCACCTCCATATATGAGAAACATATCCTTAGTCCTTTTCAGGTATTTCAGGATATTCTTGACCGCTGTCCAGTGATCCACTCCTGGATTACTCTGGTACCTCCCTGCTAGACTTATGGCAAGGCACACATCAGGTCTGGTACACAGCATTGCATAAATGATAGAGCCTATGGCTGAAGCATAGGGAACATCTTTCATTTTCTCTCTATCTTCTGCAGTGGTTGAGCTTTGAGTCTTACTCAATTTCACACCTTGTAACACAGGAAAGAACCCTTTCTTTGCTTGATCCATTTTGAACTTTTTCAAAACTTTGTCAAGGTATGTGCTTTGTGAAAGTCCAATTAAGCGTCTTGATCTATCTCTATAGATCTTAATGCCTAATATGTAAGCAGCTTCACCGAGGTCTTTCATTGAAAAACTCTTATTCAAGTATCCCTTTATGCTATCCAGAAATTCTATATCATTTCCAATTAGTAATATGTCATCCACATATAATATTAGAAATGCTACAAAGCTCCCACTCACTTTCTTGTAAATACAGGCTTCTCCAAAAGTCTGTATAAAACCAAATGCTTTGATCACACTATCAAAGCATTTATTCCAACTCCGAGAGGCCTGCACCAGTCCATAAAGGGATCGCTGGAGCTTGCACACTTTGTTAGCTCCCTTTGGATCGACAAAACCTTCTGGTTGCATCACATACAACTCTTCTTCCAGAAATCCATTCAGGAATGCAGTTTTGGCATCCATCTGCCAAATTTCATAATCATAAAATGCGGCAATTGCTAACATGATTCGGACAGACTTAAGCATCGCTACGGGTGAGAAGGTCTCATCGTAGTCAATCCCTTGAACTTGCCGAAAACCTTTGCCGACAAGTTGAGCTTTGTAGACAGTAATATTACCGTCAGCGTCAGTCTTCTTCTTGAAGATCCATTTATTCTCAATTGCTTGCCGATCATCGGGCAAGTCAACCAAAGTCCATACTTTGTTCTCATACATGGATCCCATCTCAGATTTCATGGCTTCAAGCCATTTTGCGGAATCTGGGCTCACCATCGCTTCTTCATAGTTCGTAGGTTCATCATGATCTAGTAGCATGACTTCCAGAACAGGATTACCGTACCACTCTGGCGCGGATCTCACTCTGGTTGATCTACGAGGTTCAGTAGTATCTTGTTCTGAAGTTTCATGATCGTCATCATTAGCTTCCTCACTAAGTGGTGTAGGTGTCACTGAAACAGTTTTTCTGTGATGCACTACTTTCCAATAAGGGAGCAGGTACAGTTACCTCGTCAAGTTGTACTTTCCTCCCACTCACTTCTTTCGAGAGAAACTCCTTCTCTAGAAAGGATCCATTCTTAGCAACGAATGTCTTGCCTTCGAATCTGTGATAGAAGGTGTACCCAACAGTCTCCTTTGGGTATCCTATGAAGACACATTTTTCCGATTTGGGTTCGAGCTTATCAGGTTGAAGTTTTTTCACATAAGCATCGCAGCCCCAAACTTTAAGAAACGACAACTTTGGTTTCTTGCCAAACAATAGTTCATAAGGCGTCGTCTCAACGGATTTCGATGGTGCCCTATTTAACGTGAATGCGGCCGTCTCTAAAGCATAACCCCAAAATGATAGCGGTAAATTAGTAAGAGACATCATTGATCGCACCATATCTAGTAAAGTACGATTACGACGTTCGGACACACCATTACGCTGTGGTGTTTCAGGTGGCGTGAGTTGCAAAATTATTCCGCATTGTTTCAAATGTACACCAAACTCGTAACTCAAATATTATCCTCCACGATCATATCATAGAAACTTTATTTTCTTGTTACGATGATTTTCAACTTCACTCTGAAATTCTTTGAACTTTTCAAATGTTTCAGACTTATGTTTCATTAATTAGATATACCCATATCTGCTTAAATCATCTGTGAAGGTGAGAAAATAAAGATATCCGCCACGAGCCTCAACGTTCATCTGACCACATACATCTGTATGTATGATTTCCAATAAATCTGTTGCTCTCTCCATAGTACCGGAGAACGGTGTTTTAGTCATCTTGCCCATGAGGCACGGTTCGCAAGTACCAAGTGATTCATAATCAAGTGGTTCCAAAAGTCCATCAGTATGGAGTTTCTTCATGCGCTTTACACCGATATGACTTAAATGGCAGTGCCACAAATAAGTTGCACTGTCATTATCAACTCTATATCTTTTGGCTTCAACATTATGAACATGTGTATCACTACTATCGAGATTCATCAAAAATAGACCACTCTTCAAAGGTGCATGACCATAAAAGATATTACTCATATAAATAGAACAACCATTATTCTCCGATTTAAATGAATAACCGTCTCGCATCAAACAAGATCCAGATATAATGTTCATGCTTAACGCTGGCACCAAATAACAATTATTAGGTCTAATTCTAATCCTGAAGGTAGATGTAGAGGTAGCGTGCCGACCGCGATCACATCGACTTTGGAACCATTTCCCACGCGCATCGTTACCTCGTCCTTTGCCAGTGTTCGCTTAATCCGTAGTCCCTGTTTTTAGTTGCAAATATTAGCAACAGAACCAGTATCAAATACCCAGGTGCTACTCTGAGCTCTAGTAAGGTACACATCAATAACATGTATATCATATATACCTTTGTTCACCTTGCCATCCTTCTTATCCGCCAAATACTTGGGGCAGTTCCGCTTCCAGTGACGAGTCTGCTTGCAGTAGAAGCACTCAGTTTCAGGCTTAGGTCCAGACTTGGGTTTCTTCTCTTGAGCAGCAACTTGCTTGCTGTTCTTCTTGAAGTTCCCCTTCTTCTTCCCTTTGCCCTTTTTCTTGAAACTAGTGGTCTTGTTGACCATCAACACTTGATGCTCCTTTTTGATTTCTACCTCCGCAGCTTTCAGCATTGCGAAGAGCTCGGGAATTATTCATCCCTTGCATATTATAGTTCATCACGAAGCTCTTGTAGCATGGTGGCAGTGATTGGAGAATTCTGTCAATGACGCAATCATCTGGAAGATTAACTCCCAATTGAATCAAGTGATTATTATACCCAGACATTTTGAGTATATGCTCACTGACAGAACTATTCTCCTCCATCTTGCAGCTATAGAACTTATTGGAGACTTCATATCTCTCAATCCGGGCATTTGCTTGAAATATTAACTTCAACTCCTGGAACATCTCATATGCTCCATGACGTTCAAAACGTCGTTGAAGTCCTGATTCTAAGCCGTAAAGCATGGCACACTAAACTATCGAGTAGTCATCAGCTTTGATCTGCCAGACGTTCATAACATCTGGTGTTGCTCCAGCAGCAGGCCTGGCACCCAGCGGTGCTTCTAGGACGTAATTCTTCTATGCAGCAATGAGGATAATCCTCAAGTTACGGACCCAGTCCGTGTAATTGCTACCATCATCTTTCAACTTTGCTTTCTCAAGGAACACATTAAAATTCAAAGGAACAACAGCACGGGCCATCTATCTACAATCAACATAAACAAGCAAGATACTATCAGGGACTAAGTTCATGATAAATTTAAGTTCAATTAATCATATTACTTAAGAACTCCCACTTAGATAGACATCCCTCTAATCTTCTAAGTGATCACGTGATCCAAATCAACTAAACCATAACCGATCATCACCTGAAATGGATTAATCTTCAATGGTGAACATCATTATGTTGATCATATCTACTATATGATTCACGCTCGACCTTTCGGTCTCCGTGTTCCGAGGCCATATCTGCATATGCTAGGCTCGTCAAGTATAACCCGAGTATTCTGCGTGTGCAAAACTGGCTTGCACCCGTTGTAGATGGACGTAGAGCTTATCACACCCGATCATCACGTGGTGTCTGGGCACGACAAACTTTGGCAACGGTGCATACTCAGGGAGAACACTTCTTGATAATTAGTGAGAGATCATCTTATAATGCTACCATCAATCAAAGCAAGATAAGATGCATAAAAGGATAAACATCACATGCAATCAATATAAGTGATATGATATGGCCATCATCATCTTGTGCTTGTGATCTCCATCTTCGAAGCATCGTCATGATCACCATCGTCACCGGCGTGACACCTAGATCTCCATCGTAGCATCGTTGTCGTCTCGCCAATCTTATGCTTCTACGACTATCGCTACGGCTTAGTGATAAAGTAAGGCATTACAGGGCGATTGCATTGCATACAATAAAGCGACAACCATATGGCTCCTGCCAGTTGCCGATAACTCGGTTACAAAACATGATCATCTCATACAATAAAATTTAGCATCATGTCTTGACCATATCACATCACAACATGCCCTGCAAAAACAAGTTAGACGTCCTCTACTTTGTAGTTGCAAGTTTTACGTGGCTGCTACGGGCTTAAGCAAGAACCAACCTTACCTACGCATCAAAACCACAACGATAGTTTGTCAAGTTGGTGCTGTTTTAACCTTCGCAAGGACCGGGCATAGCCACACTCGGTTCAACTAAAGTTGGAGAAACTTTCAGCCGCAAGCCACCACTGTGCAAAGCACGTCGGGAGAACCGGTCTCGCGTAAGCGTACACATAATGTTGGTCCAGGCCGCTTCGTCCAACAATACCGCCGAACCAAACTATGACATGCTGGTAAGCAGTATGACTTATATCGCCCACAACTCGCTTGTGTTCTACTCATGCATATAACATCAACACATAAAACCTAGGCTCGGATGCCACTGTTGGGGAACGTAGTAATTTCAAAAAAATTCCTACGCACACGCAAGATCATGGTGATGCATAGCAACGAGAGGGGAGAGTGTGATCTACGTACCCTTGGAGATCGACAACGGAAGTGTTGACACAATGTAGAGGAAGTAGTCGTACGTCTTCCCGATCCGATCGATCCAAGCACCGTTACTCCCGCACCTCCGAGTTCTTAGCACACGTACAGCTCGATGACGATCCCCGGGCTCCGATCCAGCAAAGTCTCGGGGAAGAGTTCCGTCAGCACGACGGCGTGGTGACGATCTTGATGTTCTACCGTCGCAGGGCTTCGCCTAAGCACCGCTACAATATGACCGAGGTGGAATATGGTGGAGGGGGCACCGCACACGGTTAAGGAACGATCACGATGATCAACTTGCGTGTCTACGGGTGCCCCCTGCCCCCGTATATAAAGGAGCCAAGGGGAGGGGGCGGCCGGCCAATGTGGGGCACGCCAAGGGGGAGTCCTACTCCCACCGGGAGTAGGACTCCCTTCTTTCCTAGTTGGACAAGGAGAGAGGGGGAAAGAGGAGGAAGAGAGGAAGGAAAGGGGGGGCGCCGCCCCCCTTCCCTTGTCCTATTCGGACTAGGAAGGGGAGGGGCGCGCGACCACATCTTGCCTCCTTCTCTCTTCTCCCTCAAGGCCCATGTAGGCCCAATAAACCCCCGGGGGGTTCCGGTAACCCCCTGGTACTCCGGAAAAATGCCGATTTCACCCGGAACAATTCCGATGTCCAAATATAGGCTTCCAATATATCGATATTTATGTCTCGACCATTTCGAGACTCCTCGTCATGTCCGTGATCACATCCGGGACTCCGAACAACCTTCGGTACATCAAAATGCATAAAACTCATAATAACTGTCATCGTAACTTTAAGCGTGCGGAACCTACGGTTCGAGAACAATGTAGACATGACCGAGACACGTCACCGGTCAATAACCAATAGCGGGACCTGGATGCCCATATTGGCCCCTACATATTCTACGAAGATCTTTATCGGTCAGACCGCATAACATACATTGTTCCCTTTGTCAGCGGTATGTTACTTGCCCGAGATTCGATCGTCGGTATCCAATACCTAGTTCAATCTCGTTACCAGCAAGTCTCTTTACTCGTTCCGTAATACATCATCTCACAACTAACATATTAGTTGTAATGCTTGCAAGGCTTATGTGATGTGCATTACCGAGAGGGCCCAGAGATACCTCTCCGACAATCGGAGTGAAAAATCCTAATCTCGAAATACGCCAACCCAACATGTACCTTTGGAGACACCTGTAGAGCTCCTTTATAATCACCTAGCTACGTTGTGACGTTTGGTAGCACACAAAGTGTTCCTCCGGCAAACGGGAGTTGCATAATCTCATAGTCATAGGAACATGTATAAGTCATGAAGAAAGCAATAGCAACATACTAAACGATCGAGTGCTAAGCTAATGGAATGGGTCATGTCAATCAGATCATTCAACTAATGATGTGATCTCGTTAATCAAATAACAACTTTTTTGTCTATGGTTAGGAAACATAACCATCTTTGATTAACGAGCTAGTCAAGTAGAGGCATACTAGTGACACTCTGTTTGTCTATGTAGTCACACATGTATTATGTTTCCGGTTAATACAATTCTAGCATGAATAATAAACATTTATCATGAAATAAGGAAATAAATAATAACTTTATTATTGCCTCTAGGGCATATTTCCTTCAAATTACACCCAATGGAAAGGTATAGGTTGTTAGGCAAATGTAAAACCAAGGTTGGGCTTTGCTGGAGGAGTTTTATTCAAAGCAAACTGTCAAGGGGTTCCCATAACACCCAACCGCGTAAGGAACGCAAAATCAAGGAACATAACACCGGTATGACACAAACTAGGGCGGAAAGAGTGGAACAAACACCAGGCATAAGGCCGAGCCTTCCACCCTTTACCAAGTATATAGATGCATTAATTAAATAAGAGATATTGTGATATCCCAACATATACATGTTCCAACAAGTAACAAACTTCATCTTCACCTGGAACTAGCAACGCTATAAGAGGGGCTGAGCAAAGCAGTAACATAGCCAAACAACGTTTTGCTAGGAAAGGTGGGTTAGAGGGTTGACATGGCAATATGGGAGGCATGATATAGACAGTGGTAGGTATCGTGGCATAGCAATAGAGCGAGCAACTAGCAGGCACAGATAGAAGTGAATTCAAGGGTATGGTCATCTTGCCTGAAATCCCGCAAGGAAGAAGAACGAGTCCATGAAGAAGACAAGCGGACGTAGTCAAACGAATCCTCACAAACGCGAGGTTATCGGAACCAACCCGAAGAAGCAACACCAGAAAGAAGCAAACAACATAGTAAAAACAATCACATAAGCATGGCATGATGCACAACCAAGTATTATGCATATCCAGTTTAATGAGGCATGGCATGGCAAAATGCACAAACAATCCTACAAATTAAGTGGAGCTCAATATGTAACGAGTTGCATATT
This sequence comes from Triticum urartu, assembly GCF_003073215.2. Classification (NCBI taxonomy): domain Eukaryota; kingdom Viridiplantae; phylum Streptophyta; class Magnoliopsida; order Poales; family Poaceae; genus Triticum; species Triticum urartu. The sequence goes on from NC_053024.1 coordinate 354,932,412, forward strand.
GATGAAACACCACACTCGATTATTTAGTTCTCTTGTTTATGTACTCAACAATATTAAATGTTGATTAACATGGCAAGAGGTGAAGCATATGAAAACTACCTATCTAGAAAAGTTTAAATGAGGCTAGAACAATAAGCAACAAGTTCGGAAAAATCCTCATGTGCATATTTTAGGTTTGGTACTGTTCTGTCCTAAAGCATATTTTAGAGTTGTTAAACATGCTAAATGAGTTCAACATGTTAAACTAGGCATTTTTCTACTCCATTTACATCTAAAGTTTGTTACAAACCGAGTTACGGTTAATTAGTTATGAAATAAAGCATTTAAACATGACATTTATGCAAATTAATGCAAACAACATTTTAAACATTGCAAATGTGCATGAAAGGTGGATATTATGAAACTATATGAAAATCTAAGCATTTACATATATAAATTATTTACATGCGATGCACGGTTGGTGAGGTATGACATGCATGAAGCTTATTGGGTTTTCTGCAAAACAGGTTTTCTCTAGATAAAAAGAAATTCACATATCTGAAAAAATACTACACTGGGCCAAATCTGCTAGCCCAATAGCAGGAAAAAAACAAAGGGGCGTCGGCAGGGTGGCCTCAGCATGGGCCATAGCAGGCCGGTTGGTGGAGAGGCCAGGCAGGTGGGGATGCAGCCGACGCGGCTGGCGAGGCGCGGTCAACGCGCAACGAGCGGGACGAGGGAGCTGCTCTGCGCGTTTCTGAAGAATAGGAATAGTAGCAGGTCGAGGCAGCTAGGCAGGGGACAGGCGTGGCGGCAGCTTGGTCTCCTGTGGCGGAGCGGCGACCTGGAGGCAGAGACGAGACCGGGGCGCAGGGACTTGGCGTTGCTCGTCCTCGCTCGCAGAAGAAGTAGATAGAGGGGCAAGACGCGGGGCGGCTTTAGATGATGCAGGGAAGCGGCGGGTCAGCGAGGAGGTCCTAGAGATGGTCACCGGCGGCGACTGGCGCGGGCAACTGGGGCGAGCCGGAGGGGCTCCAGCGAAGGAAAGCAGAGGAGGGATTCCGCGGGAGGAGACAGCAAGGCGGAGAACTAGTGCGGGGGCGAGGACGACGAAGGACGCTGACAAGCTTTCTTGGGGACGAGGCGGCCATGGTGCTCTTGCTCAGATGACGACGGAGGTGCCCGGCAGGGTTAGTCCCTCGAGGTGGAGCCGCACCAGGAGACACGGGAACTCCTCTACATGGTTCCTCGGGCGCGGGGGCGCTGCTGGCCCGGTGGTGCCTCAACGAAGATGGAGGCAACGGGGTCACGGACTAGACAAATTCGGCCGCGGGACACCGGTTCCCGACGGTGGCGAGGTGAACTGGAGCTCGAGGAGGCATCCATGGCGTGCTCGAGAAGAAGAAGAGGAGGCGGGTGAGCTCCGCTAGCTCTCAGGAAGAACAAGAGGAGGCGCGGGAGCTTGGCTCCGTGGAGGTGCTCGAAGCAGAGGATCCAGGGCGCGATTCCATTTGAGCTCAAGTGGCACTCGGGGTTGGCTGCGGCTTGCTGGGGATTTGGGCAGCGCGGAAAACAAAGGAGGTGGTCGGAGGCTGCGGTTGGAGGAGGGTGGATCTGAGAAGGATGGTGGTTGGCTAGGTGTGGAAAACGAGGAGGAAGAAAATTGAGGCTACGACGATGAGATGGAAGGAACAGTCTACCTAAAACCTAGTGTTAGACTGTTTATATAGTTAGGTGGTTAGGTTAGGGGCTACTCAGTCCCCCTGATCGGAACTGGACGGTTGCGAAATAAATAGCTTAGGGAGTCCAAATAATAAAACGGAGATGTTTTGTAGACGTTTGGGGATGATCTGGACCCAACGGTAGCGATAGTCCAAGTCGGGTTCGGGACAGCTTCTGACGCGTGCGAGGGGGTCCGAGAACTGTGTGGAGAGGGGGGTCTGACAAAAGGCCATGGACGCAAGGGTTTGATGGGCTGGTTTAGATTGGAAGTGGGCTGTGAAGAGAGAAGAGAAGGAGAGCATCCCGGCAAATGTTTCCGGAGACCGAAAACATCCGACGATAGACCGACTACTATTGCCGCTATAGTTTAATGGTTGGGCTAACAAATGAACTCCAAATGCGATGAAATTTGACAAACGGTCTACTGGCAACATAACAACACCGCATGTCAACTTTCAACCCGTTCCGAGAACATTGTTCTGGCCACTTATAAAATAATATTTCGGAGGTGCCATGGGCGGGTGCAAGTGTGTCTGGGCTCAGAACGGACAACGGACGGAACGAGGAGACAAGGACGAATGCAAGTTTTGAAAATATGATGATGCAATGCACATGATGACATGGAAAGATGCAACACCCAAGCAAAAGACAAGGCAACAACACCGAATAACTGAAAGACACCTGGCGCAACGGTCTCGGGGCTTCACACCCCCGCCCGTTCCCCGGGCCAGGTTGGGTAGCGGGGACGCAAGAGGCTGAGGCTTTCCACGAGCCGCACGGAAGCTTCACCGACCCCTTCAGCGACAACAGCCGATGGGTACATCCGATATCTCAGGAGCATGATTATGGTAACAATGAACCATAGGTGAACCAGGCCACAGTTGTGGCCAGAGACCCCAGGGCGATGGCCCCGCTCCAGGTGAGCGAAGTGCACTGCGGGCTGCATGGGAGGAGCCTGGAGCCAGGGCCTCCCCCGCGCCGCATGGAGCATGGCGCTACATGGAGGTAGGCCCTCTGCCGGGGAAGGCACTAGAGAGCACTTCCCCCTCACGGAGGGCCTGCGGTTGTCGAGGGCACCGCTAGCGTCCCCCATGCCCCTTGGTATCGTCCTGGTTTCCAGACGCCCCAACAATGGTCGGGGGAAGCACAGTGCGGGGTCCTCGTCCGGCTAGATGAAGCAATGCCCCGTGCCTATGAAGGTTTCTGCTCGTGACACTCTCACGTAATAATGAGTGGGTCTGTACATGCCCCGGATTCTCATGAGCGCCGCCCTCAGGCCTCACAGGGGCTCCTACCGACGTCCAAGTGGAAGCACCATGCCCCATGCTGGCCGTCGACACTGTACCCCAATGACTATGCTCACACCCAGTGAAAGCACTTAGATCCACCCTGGTGAGAAGACAAGAAGACTAGGTAGGTGCCGAACACAGACATTTGCTTTTGCCCCTTTTTCTATAACCCGGTTTGCCGCCTTTTGTACTGAGATTTAGAGTTCCTTGTGTTTGAGAAAAACAGGGGGAGCTTTTCTTGTCTGGTTGCGATTTCTTGCTTTCTGGTTTCGTGTTTTGAGAACCAGGCTCACGCCTACTATCCCTCCCTGCGAGCGAGGGCTGGGCCTAGTATGCGTGCGCCGAAGCACACTCTGGCTGGCCCCAGAAATGCCAGGGCCCCCAGGGGGCTGGAGGCTGGAAGCGCAACCACCGCAGGATCGTCACGAGCACACCTTGTTGTGATCCAACAATCGGGTCCCCGTGAGCCCTTTTGGCCGGGCCAGCAGGCCCTCGAGAGACCTAAAACCTCGTGAGCCCCAGATGGCTCGCCTCAGGAGGAAGGCACATCTGCGACCTCAGGATCCGCTCAAGACCTACTAAACAAAGATAAGTCGCAACAACAACCCTGCTGGGAAGCTCGCAGGCTCGCGACGGCAAATTTCAAATGCTATTTTCAAAGACATATCATCATTTCATACATTACAAGGGCCCCCTTTTTTCAAAAATGCTTTCACGGCCCGTAGGGCTGCGCCTCGAAGGTTTTTACATGCAGATCAAGGCAAAGAGGAATGCAGGCCTAGCTGGAAGCACTGCTTCTGGCTCCATCCTAGTCATCTTCGTCCGTGCCATCTATGCTGTCGATGGCGTTGTCTTCATCATCGTTGTCGGCATTCTGGGAACGGGGGTCCCTAGAGATGCCTACCTGCGGCCCACAGCGTGGCTGGGCTAGCAGGTCTATACAGCCCATCTTCATCGACGAGGTATTCAAGACCCTCGGGAGGGGCCAATCCTCACGAGGCAGACGACGCAAGACCTCCTCAGGAGTGCCCTCGCCCGGCAGGCTCACAAGGGGTGGAGAGATCAAGGCAAGGCAAACCTCGCGAGGTCCTCATGATGTGAGCCATGATGATCGAGACCAGGCGGGAGCCAGGCGGGCGCGAGCGCGCGCAGCGTCCTTGTTTCCTCTTTGGTGCCAAGGGGTCAAGCGCAGGCATGGAGTACCGAGGCAACAAGGAAAGGTTTCCATATCGGTGCAATGAGACCAAGACCAGCTGGAGGGCAAGATGGAGGTCACCATGGAGCCCAAGACGGCGTCACCACTAGAGCCTTTTGCATGCGAAGACTACTTTTGTCAGGATAAGCTGTACTAGCTGTCCCCTTTCAAATTGGCCGTTGTTGGCTCCATTCCCGCTCAATATTTGGGGAGAGGACCAGGGCCTATATAAGTAGAACTAGCCACCACACAGAGAAAAAGGAACAACTCATTCAGAGGCATCTCACCCACACAAGTTCGCCAAGCACAAGAACACCTCAACCTCAGGAGGTTGTTCTTCCCCTTGTACTGTTCACCATCAGCCCAAGAGGCAATCCACCACCACCACACTGGAGTAGGGTATTACACCACAATGGTGGCCCGAACCAGTATAAATCTTATGTCTTTGTATTGCAAGTTCGTTGAGTTCATCCGCGAGATCTTAGCGAGCTAGGGCGTGGATCGATAGGGAGAAAACCTTCACGCGCACCCCAGTGTTCGAATCTCGAGGGTTTTGCCAGAACCCGTGATCTAACATTTGGCGCGCCAGGTAGGGGTGCGACGTGTCCATGGCAGATGCGGGCCGCGCTCGTGCTGAGCGTCGGGCTGCCCTCGCCGCCCGCGTCGCTCAGACAGCTCCCATCGGCGGGCCACCTCGTCGTTCCCTGTCACCTGCCGCTAACGCCACAAGCAGCCCGGCAGGGAACAAGCAGCAAGCATCCTCGCTGCACCCTTCGGTGTGGCGGGACGGTCGCACTGCCACTCTATCGCTGACCCAGACGGTTCTTCTTCCCATGCACGTCGCCCTCCCATGGATGCACAGGCCGTGCTCCTCATGGTGCACAAGCTCCTGCGCTACCAACCGGTCGATGACCTCTACGAGGACTGGCTCGACTGCATCGCCGAGATTCTCCGCGCCGCAGGTGGCTCCCCCGTGCCGTTCCTCTCTCTGCCTCGCCCTCCGCCCGCTACGGGCGATGTAGCTCACGGAGCGCCTCCACCACCTCTGCCCCAAGACGGCACCCTGGCACCAAGGCGCGTGGCTCCATGAAGCGATCCGCCATGTCCCGTGCCCGCACGTGAAGAAAGAAGCTATCAAGAAGTCCCTCGACCACAAGAAAACCCTCCGCCCCTCCTCGCGCCACCGCGCCAGGACCGGCTGCGGCGGCAAGACCGCGCGCCACCTTTAGTGGCAGGGCACGGACCCCATCAAGACCAAGCTCCACCCCCAAGACGGGCCCCGGTGACCACAGCTGATTGCAACGCTTTCACCCCCGAGCTGCGTAGTGTCGCATGGACGGGCAAGTTCAAGCCGGGTCTGCCTTCTCGCTACGACGGCGCCCCCGACCCCGCGGAGTTCTTGCAGCTCTACGAGCCGAGCATCGAAGCGGCCAACAGCGACAAAAAAGTCATGGAGAACTAGTTTCCCATGGCTCTCAAGGATGGATCCCGCTCCTGGCACCTGAACCTCCCATCGGCCTCGATCTCCTCCTGGGACGATATGCGCAACTGCTTCATCACCAACTTCCAGGGCACTCGCGACCGCCCGCCAGCTGTGGGTGACCTGCGCCGCGTTAGGCAGCAACCGGGAGAGACCCTCTAGAAGTACATCCAGCGCTTCAACAACGTCCTCCTCAAGATCCCCAAGGTGACGGACGAGGCCATCATCTCTGCGTTCTCTAATGGCGTCCGCGACGTCAAGATGAAGGGTGAGCTCACTATCCATGAGGAGCTGTGCACATCCCAGGAGTTGTTCAACCTGGCGACCAAGTACGCAAGAGCTGAGGAGGGGCGCCTCTCCCTCCTCGAGCTCCCAGCCGCATACCCGGAGGAGAAGAAAGCCAAGGCCAAGGACGTGAAGCGCAAGGGAGCAGCCATGCTCGCAGCGGAACCAGACACCAAGCGTGGCAGAGACCAACCAGAGTCATCCCAGAGCAGCCGTTCATTCTGCACCTTCCACACCCTGAATAACCCCAACACCAGCGACTGTCAAGAACTCAGAGCCATTCGCAAAGGACGCTTCGGTCGATGCCCCGAGCGCGGCGATCGGGGCTACGGCCGAGGAGGAGGACGTGGTGGCGGACGCTGGGACGACCGTGGCCTGTGCCAGGAGTGGCGCGACCGGCCTCGTGAGGACCGCTGGCAAGATCAGCCTCGCGAGGGCGCCTGGAGGGATCAGCCTTGTGAGGATCGTCCTCAAGGCAACACTGGACTCCCTCCGCTGCCGCCACCGCTAAGAAGGAATGACAAACACCATCAAGACGAGGGGGCTGAGGGCTTCCAGGAACCGCGTGCTATCGCCTGCATCTTGGGCGAAGCCCAGGCCCCAGCCTCGCAGCGTATCTTCAAGCAGTTTGCTCGGGAAGTGAATGCAGTCCTCCCTAACCTCGAAGCCACACGCCCGCTCAGATGGTCCCAGTGCCACATCACGTTCAACTCCGCAGATCAGCTCAAATGTGCAGCTACCGCTGGCGCCCTCCCGATGCTTTGCTCCCTAGTCATCAGCAACATGCAAGTTACCAAGACCCTCATCGACGGCGGCGCAGGGCTCAACATCCTGTCCATCGACACGTTCAACAACCTCCAAGTGCCATATGACTAGCTTCAGCCTACCAAGCCTTTTTCAGGAGTGACTGACGATTCCACCACACCGATAGGGCAGGCCCGCCTCCCTGTCACCTTGGGGGAATGCAAGAACTAATGAACCGAGCTCATCAACTTCGACATTGCGCACATCCGTTTGCCGTACAATGCCATCCTCGGGTATCCAGCCCTGGCCAAGTTCATGGTGGTGACCCATCACGGCTACAATGTCCTCAAGATGCCGGGAAGCGGCGGGATCATCACGGTCCCATGTGAAGAAAGAGATACGGTGTGCTCCCTCGAGCGTGCCTTCCAAGCTACAGCAGTCGACCACCCCGATAGCAAGGGCGAGGGCCCTCCTGAGGTCATCCCCAATTAGAAGAAGAAGTTGCACCGTGCAGGACCTCTGGAGGATGGCGTCATAGTCGGAGCCTCGTTAGGATCAGCACCCGCTCCCGGGGTGCCTCCCTCCATCGCATATGATGGCGCGCCCGGTGCCCTTCTCGGGCAGGGTTCGGGGGCTTTTTTCTGAAAGGCGTCAGACCTTGCCCACATCACGAGGTTGGCGCTTGAGCACCACTTGGAGGCATGCTTCACGACACGTTTCCCTCAGGAGGGCACAGGGCAAGGATCGCCCACCGTTCATGAGTTCATCACCAAGACCACCCAGGAATTGCAAGACGCAAGGGCCATGCACGGTGACCGCCGCTCACGAGGCGGAGCTTCCCATCCAGGCGAGGATGCCGGCCTACGTGTCTGCATTGATGTTCCAGGGCTCAACAGGGCCGCTTCTCAGGAGCTTTTTTGGCCTTGCGCATGGGATGCTACGAAGGCCGACCGCACAGCTACATTCGCATGCGCTTCGGCCTGCCGAGCGTGTCGTCCGCCTACCAGCGCAACTTGCGGCGCATCCTAGCGGCTCAGGAGGCCAGGCACCACGCCATCCTGATGGAGATGCAGGCAGTCCTCAAGGATCCACCTTCGCTGCGCACCTTCAGCTGCCCCAACTCTCCTTTGTCAACATAACCAGGTGACATTTTCCGAGTTCATTTAGCTAGGAACGCCCCTCCGGCTGCATCATTCCCAAGCCGCGTGGGTCTGTCCCTGTGGCATGTGTCCCTTTTTATGTCTTTAACTTACCTTGTTGGGAGTGCCCCTCGGGCTGCATCTTCCCAAGCCGCTCGGGCCTGACCCAGTGACACGTATCTCCCATGCACTTACTTAAGCCTGCTACTCTCATGTTTAATCTACCTATGATTACTACCTGCTCAATCGCCGCCTCCCACAGGGCCTCCTCACGCCGGCACTGGGCTGGTGCACGGGTCCGTCCCTACCACGTCAAAAAACCTGAGCGGTCGAGCTCTGGCTCGTGGTATGCCCCGCGCACGTCACCTCACCAGGCCCTCAGTGCCTTCACCCCCTCGCGGAGAAACTAGTGGCAGGCTGGTAACTATAACGGCAGATCGTGTTCTTCCTTGTTCTGGCTCGCAGGAATCTCACGAGGATAACACCAGGCGGCACCGCGAACTCCCACCTCTTCCAAGTAATCCGCTTGCACGTGAAAATGGGGGCTCCTTAGCATCGCGACTCAGGAGCTCTTATTGGCTCTCTAGCCCTCACCCCCTGGCGTTGACCACGACCTGGCATACTAGCGGCGGTTGAGCTCGCTCGAGGGCCGGGACCTGAGGACATAGAGCACAAAGGAGAGCATAGGAAATGGGAAGGCTCGTATGGGCCTGACCTAGCTACGTTGCGAATTTTCGCGCACAGGTCTGGCGCATCACAAAGAATCGACTCGGACCGCCAAGATAAGTCACGAGCTCAGATCAACTAATCGCTGGAACCTAGGGGACACGCTCGCCGCACCCATGTTGCGGCAACGTCGCCTCCCTTTCTTCTCTTACCATGGCTGCTTGAGCACTAAAGGGGCCCCCCTGAGCATCGCGCCTTAGGATCTCTTACTGGACCTCGGGCTGCTCACCTCCTGGCATTGACCACTACACGCGACCTCGCATACCAGCGATGGCTGAAGCTTGCCTGGGGACCGGGACCTGTCAGCGTAGAGCAACAAGCTGTCGCGAGATTGGAAAGGGAAGACCAAGCCTAAACAGGACTTGCGCTCACAAGGCTTCCATAGTTGGGATAATATCAACAAAAGACATTGCAGACTCTTTACACGCCCCCACGGGGTACTTCTCGATTCCTCGCAGGGAACAAAAGACGAGAACCTAGGAAAATCCTATCTACACACCTCCGCGGCCGACGCCATCATCAACACTGGGCCGCGGGAGGCCGGCGCCAACCCCATCCAGATCAGCGACGGCGGCAGCCGGACTTTGCGGCCCTGCTCCGGGCGCAGCGAGAGCTCGGGGGCACGTAGCTATCGTCACTCGTCTCCGGAATCTCATAGAGCTCGGGAGAACCACTGGACGCCCAAGAGTCACTGCTGCTGGAGCAGCCGCGAGCGGGGCGCGCCTCATCCTGGCGCTCCCCTTATGGGGAACACTCCAAGCGGTGACCCTCCGTGTCGAAGACCTTGAAGAACAGCGTGGAGGCGCGGTCGTACTCGAAGTGGATCGCGAGGGCGCCCTCCACACGACAAACTAGCGCGACCTCGGCCCAGCCACGGGTCATGAAGATCTTGCCGGTGGAGACTGCTTCGACCTCTGCTCTGGTCGCCGGAGCGTCGCAGTCGGCATGCTGCAACCAGAGCTCGAGAGGCCCCCTCGGCGGCATCACGTCAAAGAAGAAGCATGGGAAGCGGATCCAGGAGCTTGGGGGCATCGCCGCCCTTAGCACGAGATCGCGTGATGAGCCTGTAGTGTGGACTCCAGGAGCGACGGCACTCGTCGCCGCGGCACGTCGACCTTGACCGTGGTGTGCGCGCCGACGCTCGTTGCTCCTTCCTCCCGAGCCCCCGGCTTGGGCTTGCAAGGGCAGTGGATACCCAGGATGAGGCCGCTCACAACAAGGCCTCGTCACCACCTGCATCGCCGTAGCGTCGTGACGGTGGACCGACCTCTTCTTCGGCGGAAGAATTGCCGGCATGTCGAGGGGAATCTTTCCCTTCTCCTCTGTGGAGAACCTTCGTATCGGTGCCATTGAAGTTGCTACTAGTAGTAGAGAAGTGGAAGAAGAAGCAAGTGGAATGGGAAGGAGTGGGGGACGGGGGCTCCTCCACCTTCCTCATTTTTAGCAGGAGAAGGCCAACCAGCGCCCCCACGATCACAGGTAATGATGGTTTTCCTCGCATGTCGCATGGACTTGTCAAGTCGGGCAGTTGCCTAGGCAGCATGGGGAAGCAGAGATGCCCATGTCCAATCAACCTCCACGCGTCAACCGAGGCCACAGGCGTTTGGTGCCCACGGCGCTCTGGGCTTGACCTTTGGCTTTGCCTCGAAGCCAAGCCCGAGCACACCTTGGGCCCGGGGGCTACTGTCGGCATTCTGGAACGGGGCTCCCCAGACTTGCCTGCCTGCGGCCCACAGCGTGGCTGGGCTAGGAGGTCTGTATGGCCCATCTTCATCGACGAGGTACTGAAGACCCTCGTGAGGTGCCAAGCCTCGCGAGGCAGATGACGCAAGACCTCCTCAGGAGCGGCCTCGCCAGGTAGGCTCACGAGGGGATGAGAGATCAAGGCAAGGCAAATCTCGCGAGGTCCTCGTGACGTGAGCCATGATGATCGAGACCAGGCGGGCGCAAGCGCGTGTAGTGTAACACCCCGGATATGATTTACCCAATATGTACTCCAACTCTTGCCGTTTCCGGCCTTAAGTTATTTTATTTTCTCGGGTTCGGGTTCTTTGTCTCCATGTGTTGTTATCGTTGTCATGCATCTCATATCATGTCATCATGAGCATTGCATTTGCATACGTGTTCATCTCATGCATCCGAGCATTTTCCTCGTTGTCCGTTTTGCCTTCCGGCACTTCGTTCTCCTCCGGTGGTCATTTCTACCTTTCTTTCGTTTGTGGGTATTAAACATTTCCGGATTGGACCGAGACTTGCCAAGTGGCCTTGGTTTACTACCGGTTGACCGCCTGTCAAGTTTCGTATCATTTGGACTTCGTTTGATACTCCAACGATTAACCGAGGGACCGAAAAAGGCGTCGTGTGTGTTGCAGCCCAACACCCCTCCAAGTTGGCCCAAAACCCACCAAAACCTTCTCCATCATCTAGAGCGTTCGATCACGATTGCGTGGCCGAAAACCGCACCTCATTTGGACTCTCCTAGCTCCCTCTACCTCTATATAAAGACCCCTCCTCCAAATTCGCGGATCCCCTCTCCGAAACCGTAGATCCATCCACCGCCGTAGCCGGACAACGTCCGCCCGCCACCGCCGCCCAACCACGTTCCGCCACGTGGCGGGGAGCCGCCCGTTCCGCCGCCGGCCCGGGGAGCCCGCATCTGGCCCCCGCGGCCCGAACCGGCGCGCCGCCGCCCGCCGTCGTCCCCTTCCTCCACGCCGCCCGTGAACCTCGCCGCCTCCGCCTCTCGTCCGCGTCGCCGGCGAACTCCGCCCCACGCCGGACCGGTGCCCGCGCCTCGCCCACCGCGCCGAGCCGCCGCGGCCATCGCCGGCCCGTGCCGCCCCGCGGCATCCTCCACTTTGCTGCGCCGTCCACAGCCTCCTCCGGCCACCGGCGCTGCAGATCCGGCCGGCCCCTCCATCTCCGGCGGACCTTGCAACAGTAACTCGGGCAAGCTTGCTTCGGAATCCTTGCCAGATCCAGATCTGGAAATTGGGATGGTTGACTTTTGCCCCGAAACCCTAACTTTTTGGCTATGTTCATCACATCGTAACTCCTCATCTGTAGCTCCGTTTTGGGCATATAGCATATCAAAATGTTTGCCTCAGAGAGTAAATCATTTCATATCATTGCATCATTTTCATTTGAGTTCATCTTGATGCCCGAAATGCTGTTAGAAGAGTGCTATTTGAGTTAATTGTCAGATCTGCTGCTCCATTTAGCTATTTGTCATTTTTGCCATGATTATTGTGTGCATGTTATGCCCTTGAGCTCTACATATGTTTTGTTAAGGGTTTTGCCATTTTTCCAGAGGTGCAACCCATGTATTTTTGTGATGTGTGTGGTGACTAGCACAAGCTTGCAAAGTGAGGCACTTGGTAATGCTGATTTCAGGGACTTAGCATTTCCACTAAGTCCTTGAGCTGTTTATCTCAATATGCCATATGTTCATGTTGTTTCCTAGTGATCCGTGCCTCTTTTGAGGATGATCAGTAAGGATGTTTTGTTAATTTTGTAGTGCTCTATCCATCCATGTCTTTGTTTGCAATTCTGGAGTACCCTAGCTTGAGTCAATTGAGCTCTACTTTTGTCATTTCGTGAATCTGGGCAGATTGTCTACTTGTTAGCAATTTTGCCGACAATGTTGTAGTTGATCCGTGCATGCTATGTTATTGTTCTTTCCATGTCTAGCTTGCATTTTGTGTATTCTTGATGGGTGTATGCTTGGATTGTCATGACTTGCTCTGTAGTGAGTACATCGAGCTCGTAAAGATGCCTACTTGATATCTGTTTTCACTAAGTCTGAGAACTGATTATGTTTTTGCCATGTTCACATGCTTGCAAATTTATTTTCGGATCCCTTTTGGCTCAAGGTCACTGAGGGACTTTTGTTAAGCTCTTTGAGTAGCTCCATGCCATGCTTTAATTTTCCATGTTCAGGTCCTGTAGCATATAGTTTTCATGTTCCAAAGCGTGCTACCTGATCTGAAATTACAGACATGTGTTAATTTCACTAAGTCTGAAATCTGTTTGTCAAATGCATTTTTGCCATGCTTATTTGAACCTGTTAATGGATGATTTGGCCGTAGCTCAGTGCTAGACTTTTGTTAAGCATCATGAATGGATTCCTTCCATGTATTTTATGCCATGTTTGGGTGCTGTAGCATGTTCATCTTGTTGCTTTTAGATGGTTACTTGCTGTAAATCGCAGAACATGGTCATATTTGAATTGCTTGCCATTTCCAAACCATAACTCCGATTCCGGCGTTCTTTATATCGTTTTCAAGCGATTTCCAAGCTGAGGCCAGGTTCATGCATTCCTTGTCACATCTTGCATATGCATCCCGCATCACATCCCGCATAGCATACCATCCTTGCATCATATTGTTTGAGCCTTGCACGTGGTTGATAGTGTTTCGTTTGCTTGTTTGTCTTGTTTGGGTAGAGCCGGGAGATGAGTTCACTAACGAGGAGCCCGTTGAGTCTGCTTTCGAGGATCCAGTCAACTCTGACAACTTTGTAGGCAAGATGATCATACCCTCGAAATCACTACTATCTTTGCTTTGCTAGATGCCCGCTCTTTTGCTATGCCTATGCTACGATGCCTACCACTTGCTTTTCATGCCTCCAAAATTGCCATGTCAAACCTCTAACCCACCATGTCCTAGCAAACCATTGATTGGCTATGTTACCGCTTTGCTCAGCCCCTCTTATAGCGTTGCTAGTTGCAGGTGAAGATTGGAGTCCGTTCCTTGTTGGAACATTTATTTACTTATTGGGATATCATTATATTGCCTTGTTATCTTAATGCATCTATATACTTGGTAAAGGGTGGAAGGCTCGGCCTCTCGCCTAGTTTTTTGTTCCACTCTTGCCGCCCTAGTTTCCGTCATATCGCTGTTATGTTCCCGGATTTTTGTGTTCCTTACGCGGTTGGGTTATAATGGGAACCCCTTGATAGTTCGCCTTGATTAAAGCTTTTCCAGCAATGCCCAACCTTGGTTTTACAATTTGCCACCTAGCCTATTTTTCCCTTGGATTTCCGGAGCCCGAGGGTCATCTTATTTAATCCCCCCCCCGGGCCAGTGCTCCTCTGAGTGTTGGTCCGGACCAGGCATCCTGCGGGGCCACCTCGGGGAAACTTGAGGGTTGGTTTTACTCGTAGCTTGACCTATGTGAGTGTGCCCTAAGAACGAGATATGTGCAGCTCCTATCCGGATTTGTCGGCACATTTGGGCGGTGTTGCTGGATTTGTTTTAACCTGTCGAAGTGTCTTGAAGAACCGAGATACCGAGTCTGATCGGAACGTCTCGGGAGGAGGTCTATTCCTTCGTTGACCGTGAGAGCTTGTCATGGGCTAAGTTGGGACTCCCCTGCAAGGATTTGAACTTTCGAAATCCGTGCCTGCGGTTATGGGCAGATGGGAATTTGTTAATGTCCGGTTGTAGATAACTTGAACCTCAACTTAATTAAAATGAATCAACAGTGTGAGTTACCGTGATGGTCTCTTCTCGGCGGAGTCCGGGAAGTGAACATGGTGTTGGAGTAATGCTTGTCGCAGGTTGCCCTCTAGTTACTCGTTCGTGCTTTGCCTCCTCTTCTCGCTCTATTTTGCGGACAGGATAGCCACCATATATGCTAGTCGCTTGCTGTAGCTCCACATATTTTTCCTGGCCTTACCTATAAGCTTAAATAGTCTTGATCACGAGGGTGCGAGATTGCTGAGTCCCTGTGGCTCACAGATTCCTATTACACCAGATGCAGGGCCTGATGATTCCGCTCCAGATGGCATGCTTGAGCTCAAGTGGGAGTTCGACGAGGACTCTCAACGATACTACGTGTCTTTCCCTGATGATCAGTAGTGGTGCCCAGTTGGGGTGATCGGGACCATGTCGCATGTTGGGTTATCTTTTATTTTGGCGCCGTAGTCGGTCCATGAGTGTCTGGATGATGTAATGCTATTTTATGTACTTGATTGATGTGGAGAGTGTAAGCCAACTATGTTATCTCCCCTTTTATTATCTATATTACATGGGATGTTGTGATGATTGCCTAACTTGCGACATATGCCTTCAATGCGATTATGTCTCTAAGTCATGCCTCGACACGTGGGAGCTATAGTTGCATCGAGGGTGTGACATGTAGCGTCCTTGTTTCCTCCTTGGTGCCAAGGGGGCAAGCACAGGCGTGGAGTACCGAGGCATCAAGGAAAGGTTTCCATATTGGTGCAACGAGACCAAGACCAGCAGGACGTCAAGACAGAGGTCACCATGGAGCCCAGGACGGCGTCACCACTAGAGCCTTTTGCAGGCGAAGACTACTTTTGTCAGGATAAGCTGTACTATTTGTCCCCTTTCAAATTGGCCGTTGTTGGCTCCCTTCCCGCTCAATATTTGGGGAGAGGACCAGGGCCTATATAAGTAGAACTAGCCACCACAGAGAGAAAAAGGAAGAACTCATTTAGAGGCATCTCACCCACACAAGTTTGCCAAGCACAAGAGCACCTCAACCTCAGGAGGTTGTTCTTCCCCTTGTACTGTTCATCATCAGCCCAAGAGGCAATCCACCACCACCACACTAGAGTAGGGTATTACACCACAACGGCGACCCGAACCAGTATAAATCTTGTGTCTTTGTGTTGCAAGTTCGCGGAGTTCATCTGCGAGATCTTAGCGAGCTAGGGTGTGGATCAATAGGGAGAAAACCTTCGCGCACACTCCAGTGTTTGAACCTTGAGGGTTTTGCCGAAACCCATGATCCGACAATCGTCCTCCGCACCACCTTCATCGGCCGCGATCACGACCGCATAGTCCTCGTGGGCGAACTCTGTGACTAGGGTGTCAACCCAGTTCGCCAGGTTGTCCTGGATGATCCTAGGCACGGGGGCTATGGCGGCGTCGAAGTCAAATTGGGGGTCAAGGCTCATGAGGTGATTGGAGACGCATGAGAACGCGTGCCCGAGAAGGCCCTGGCTTCTCTCTTCGACGAGCTCGCGAGCTCTCACAGACCGGTCCTCCAGGCAGGTCACAATCTCGGTGAAGAAGCGGAGGTGGATGGCGTAGTCACCCTCTTGCCGGTGAGGGGTGCTCTCCTCGCAGATAGTGCGCAAGGCTCGGTTGGCCCTCACCCTGAGGGCCTGGAGCATCGAAGCAGGCTGGCGCTGCAGCGTCCGACGGCAGCACACTTCGACAACATTCTTTTTGCAAGAGAAGTGGCACCCTCGATCTACTACTTGAGTGAGAGCAGGTCGGCACGAGTGGAGGCAAAGTGAGCCTAGGCAGAGGCCTGAGTTTCCTTGGCGGCCTTCTCGCGCTGTGATACGTCTCCAACATATCTATAATTTTTGATTGTTCCATGCTATTATATTATCAACCTTGGATGTTTTATATGCATTTATATGCTATTTTGTATGATTTTTGGGACTAACCTATTGACCCAGAGCCAAGTGACAGTTTCGGTTTTTCCCATGTTTCAGTGTTTCACAGAAAAGGAATATCATACAGAGTCCAAACGGAATGAAACCTTCGGAAAAGTTATTTTTGGAAAGAAAGCAATACAGGAGACTTGGAGTGCACGTCAGGGGATCAACGAGGAGAGCACGAGGCAGGGGGGCGCACCCACCCCCTTGGGCCCGCCCTCCACCCTCATGGGCCCCTCGTGGCTCCCCTGATGTATTTCTTCCGCCTATATATATCCATATACCCTAAAACTATCAGAGACGAGAATAGATTGGGAGTTCCGCCGCCAGAAGCCTCCGTAGCCACCAAAAACCAATATAAACCCGTTCCGGCACCCTACCGTAGGGGGAATCCCTCTCCGGTGGCCATCTTCATCATCCCGGTGCTCTCCATGATAAGGAGGGAGTAGTTGTCCCTCGGGGCTGAGGGTATGTACCAGTAGCTATGTGTTTCATCTCTCTCTCTCTCTCGTGTTCTTGAGGTGGTACGATCTTGATGTATCGCGAGCTTTGCTATTATAGTTGGATGTTATGATGTTTCTTCCCCCTCTACTCTCTTGTAATGGATTGAGTTTTTGCTTTGAAGTTATCTTATCGGATTGAGTCTTGCGTGGGATACCCGTGGTGACAATGGGGTATTCTATTGATCGACTTGATGTATGTGTTGCGTGGGATACCCGTGGTGACAATGGGGTATTCTATTGATCCACTTGATGTATGTGTTGTGATCAACTTGTGGGTTCCGTGACCTTGGGAATCTATGCATAGGGGTTGGCACACGTTTTCGTCTTGACTCTCCGGTAGAATCTTTGGGGCACTCTTTGAAGTAGTTTGTGTTGGTTGATTAGATGAATCTAAGATTATGTGATGCATATCGTATAATCATACCCCGGATACTTGAGGTGACATTGGAGTATCTAGGTGACATTAGGGTTTTGGTTGATTTGTGTCTTAAGGTGTTATTCTAGTACGAACTCTATGGTAGATTGAACGGAAAGAATAGCTTCATGTTATTTTATTACGGACTCTTGAATAGATCGATCAGAAAGGATAACTCTGAGGTGGTTTCATACCCTACCATAATCTCTTCGTTTGTTCTCCTCTATCAGTGACTTTGGAGTGACTATTTGTTGCATGTTGAGGGATAGTTATATGATGCAATTATGTTATTATTGTTGAGAGAACTTGCACTAGTGAAAGTATGAACCCTAGGCCTTGTTTCAACACATTGCAATACCGTTTGTGCTCACTTTTGACATTAGTTACCTTCCTATTTTTATTTTTTCAGATTACAAAAACCATTATCTACTATCGATATTGCACTTGTATCACCATCTCTTCGCCGAACTAGTGCACTTATACAATTTAACATTGTATTGGGTGTGTTGGGGACACAAGAGACTCTTTGTTATTTGGTTGCAGGGTTGCTTGAGAGAGACCATCTTCATCCTACGCCTCCTACGGATTGATAAACCTTAGGTCATCCACTTGAGGGAAAATTGCTACTGTCCTACAAACCTCTGCAGTTGGAGGCCCAACAATGTCTACAAGAAGAAGGTTGTGTAGTAGACATCAAGCTCTTTTCTAGCGCCGTTGCCGGGGAGGTTAGCGCTTGAAGTTATATCTTTAGATCTTGCAATCGAATATTTTTGTTTCTTGTTTTAGCGCTAGTTTAGTTTTTCAAATAAAACTACAAAAAAATATGGAATTGAGTTTGCGTCATACGCTTCATCTTTTTTATATCTTTCGTGAGTATGATGGAAAGGAAAATTGTGCCAAAGTGTTAGAAGATGAATGCATTAAAATGTTTGTCACTAAATATTTGACTGATGAGCATGATTGCAATGTTGTTAGTATGAATTCCTTGAATATCCATGATCCTAATGATATGCAAAGCCACAAGCTTGGGGAAGCTATGTTTGATGAAGATGATATTTTTGTCCTGCAAGTTTTGATGAGAAAATTTATTATGATGAAAGCATGCCTCCTATTTATGATGATTATATTGATGAAAGTGGATTTGGAGAGGTCATGACTTTATTTTGTGATGAATCCACTATTCCGGAAGAGGTTCCAATTGATTATGAGAACAAAGTTGCTATCTATGATGATTATTGTGATGACTTGTATGCTATAAAGAATAATGATACCCATGAAACTTGTCATCATGATTTTAGTTTTCAGTTGGATTATGCCTCACATGATAATTATTTTGTTGAGTTTGCTCCCACTATTATTCATGAGAAATTTTTTGCTTATGTGGAGAGTAGTAAGATTTCTATGCTTGTAGATCATGAAAAGAATGCTTTATGTGATAGTTATATTGTTGAATTCATTCATGATGCTACTGAAAATTATTATGAGGGAGGAATATATGCTTGTAGGAATTGCAATAGTATCAAGTTTCCTCTCTATGTGTTTAAAGTTTTGAAGTTATGCTTGTTTTGCCTTCCTATGCTAGTTGATTATTGTTCCAATAAGTTGTTTGCTCACAAAATCCCTATGCATAGGAACTGGGTTAGACTTAAATGTGCTAGTCATATTCTTCATGATGCTCTCTTTATGTTTCAATTCTTATCTTTTATGTGAGCATCATCGAAATCATCATGCCTAGCTAGGGGCGTTAAACGATAGCGCTTGTTGGGAGGCAACCCAACTTTATTCCTGTTCCTTGCCTTTTGCTCCTGTTTAGTAATAAATAATTTATCTAGCCTCTGTTATGATTGAGTTTTTATGTTTTAATTAGTGTTTGTGCCAAGTAGAACCATTGGGAAGACTTTAGGAAAGTCTTGTTGATCTTGCTGTAAAAAACAGAAAGTTTAGCGCTCATGAGAGTTGCTGCCATTTTTATTTGGTTAGTGCTATTTAGTTAATTATTTTTGCAGATGATTAATAGATTAATTACTCACGTCCAGAAATTTATTTTAGAATTTTTGGGGTTCCAGAAGTTTGCGTTAGTTACAGATTACTCCAGACTGTTCTGTTTTTGACAGATTATGTTTTCTATGCGTTCTTTGCTTATTTTGATGAATCTATGAGTAGTATTGGAGGGGATGAACCATAGATAAGTTGGAATACAGTAGGTTTAACACAAATATAAATAAAGAATGAGTTCATTACATTACCTTGAAGTGGTGTTTTGTTTTCTTTCGCTAATGGAGCTTACGAGTTTTCTATTAAGTTTTGTGTTGTGAAGTTTTCATGTTTTGGGTAAACATTCGATGGACTATGGAATAAGGAGTGGCAAGAGCCAAAGTTTGGGTTGCCCAAGGCACCCCAAGGTAATATTCAAGGACAACCAAGAGCCTAAGCTTGGGGATGCCCCGGAAGGCATCCCCTCTTTCGTCTTCATTCATCCGTAACTTTACTTGGAGCTATATTTTTATTTACCACATGATATGTGTTTTGCTTGGAGCGTCATTTTTTTTGCTTGATGTTTGAATAAAATACCAAGATCTGAAATTCTTAAATGTTAGAGAGTCTTCACATAGTTGCATAATTATTTGACTACTCATTGATCTTCACTTATATCTTTCGGAGTAGTTTGTCATTTGGTCTAGTGCTTCACTTATATCGTTTTAGAGCACGGTGGTGGTTTTATTTTATAGAAATAGATGAACTCTCATTCTTAACTTATATTATTTTGAGAGTCTTAAAACAACATGGTAGTTTGCTCTGGTTATGAATTTAGTCCTAATATGATGGGCATCCAAGAGGGATATAATAAAAACATTCATATAAAGTGCATTGAATACAATGAGAACTTTGATACTTGATGATTGTTTTGAGATATGAGGATGGTAATATTAGAGTCATGCTAGTGAGTAGTTGTGAATTTGAGAAATGCTTGTGTTGAAGTTTTTGATTCCGGTAGCATGCACGTATGGTGAATTGTTATGTTAAGAAGTCGGAGCATGATGTATTTATTGATTGTACTCCTTATGAGTGGCGGTCGGGGACGAGCGATGGTCTCTTCCTACCAATCTATCCCCCTAGGAGCTTCCAAGTAGTACTTTGTTTCGATAGCTAATAGATTTTTGCAATAAGTATGTGAGTTCTTTATGACTAATGTTGAGTCCATGGATTATACGCACTCTCACCCTTCCACCATTGCTAGCCTCTCTAGTATCGCGCAACTTTCGCCGGTACCATAAACCCACCATATACCTTCCTCAAAACAGCCACCATACCTACCTATCATGGCATTTCCATAGCCATTCCGAGATATATTGCCATGCAACTTTCGACCGTTCCGTTTACTATGACACGCTCCATCATTGTCATATTGCTTTGCGTGATCATGTAGTTGACATTGTATTTGTGGCAAAGCCACCGTTCATAATTCTTTCATACATGTCACTCATGAGTCATTGCACATCCCGTTACACCGCCGGAGGCATTCATATAGAGACATATTTGTTCTAGTATCGAGTTGTAATCATTGAGTTGTAAATAAATAGAAGTGTGATGATCATCAATAACAGAGCATTGTCCCAAAAAAGGCCAAAAAAATAAAAAAAGAAAGGCCAAATAAAAATATAAAAAAATAAAAGGGACAATGCTACTATCCTTTTTCCACACTTGTGCTTCAAAGTAGCACCATGATCCTCATGATAGAGAGTCTCTTGTTTTGTTACTTTCATATACTAGTGGGAATTTTTCATTATAGAACTTGGCTTGTATATTCCAACAATGGGCTTCCTCAAATGCCCTAGGTCTTCGTGAGCAAGCAAGTTGGATGCACACCCACTTAGTTTCTTTTGTTGAGCTTTCATGCATTTATAGCTCTAGTGCATCCGTTGCATGGCAATCCCTACTCACTCACATTGATATCTATTAATGGGCATCTCCATAGCCTGTTGATACGCCTAGTTGATCTGATACTATCTTCTCCCTTTTTGTCTTCTCCACAATCACCATTCTATTCCACATATAGTGTTATGTCCATGGCTCACGCTCATATATTGCGCGAAGATTGAAAATTTTTGAGAACATCAAAAGTATGAAACAATTGCTTGGCTTGTCATCAGCGTTCTGCATGATTTGAATATGTTGTGTGATGAAGATGGAGCATAGCCAGACTATATGATTTTGTAGGGTTAACTTTCTTTGGCCATGTTATTTTGAAGAGACATAATTGCTTAGTTAGTATGCTTGAAGTATTATTATTTCTATGTCAATATTAAACTTTTGTCTTGAATCTTATGGATCTAAATATTCTTGCCACAATAAAGAAGAATTACTTAGAGAAATATGTTAGGTAGCATTCCACATCAAAAATTCTGTTTTTATCATTTACCTACTCAAGGAAGAGTAGGAATTAAGCTTGGGGATGCTGATACGTCTCCAACGTATCTATAATTTTTTATTATTCCATGCTGTTATATTATCAACCTTGGATGTTTTATATGCATTTATATGCTATTTTATATGATTTTTGGGACTAACCTATTAACCCAGAGCCCAGTGCCAGTTTCTGTTTTTCCCTTGTTTCAGTGTTTCGCAGAAAAGGAATATCAAACGGAGTCCAAACGGAATGAAACCTTTGGAAAAGTTAATTTTGGAAAGAAAGCAATACAGGAGACTTGGAGTGCACGTCAGCGGATTAACGAGGAGAGCACGAAGCAGGGGCGCGCGCCCACCCCTGGGTGCGCCCTCCACCCTCGTGGGCCCCTTGTGGCACCCCTAATGTATTTCTTCCACCTATATATATCCATATACCATAAAACTATCAGACACGAGAATAGATCGGGAGTTCTGCCACCAGAAGCCTCCGTAGCCACCGAAAACCAATCTAGACCCGTTCCGGCACCCTGTCGGAGGGGAAATCCCTCTCCGGTTGCCATCTTCATCATCCGGTGTTGTCCATGACGAGGATGGAGTAGTTCTCCGTCGGGGCTGAGGGTATGTGCCAGTAGCTATGTGTTTGATCTCTCTCTCTCTCTCCCTTGTTCTTGAGGTGGTACGATCTTGATGTATCACGAGCTTTGCTATTATAGTTGGATCTTATGATGTCTCTTCCACCTCTACTCTATTGTAATGGATTGATTTTTCCCTTTGAAGTTATCTTATCGGATTGAGTCTTTAAGGATTTGAGAACACCTGATGTATATCTTGCGTGGGATACCCGTGGTGACAATGTGGTATTCTATTGATCCACTTGATGTATGTTTTGGTGATCAACTTGCTGGTTCCGTGACCTTGGAAATCTTTGCGTAGGGGTTGGCACACGTTTTCATCTTGACTCTCCGGTAGAATCTTTGGGGCACTCTTTGGAGTACTTTCTGTTCGTTAATAGATGAATCTGAGATTGTGTGATGCATATCATATAATCATACCCACGGATACTTGAGGTGACATTGGAGTATCTAGGTTACATTAGGGTTTTGGTTGATTTGTGTCTTAAGGTGTTATTCTAGTATGAACTCGATGATAGATTGAACAGAAAGAATAGCTTCATGTTATTTTACTACAGACTCTTGAATAGATCGATGAGAAAGGATAACTTTGAGGTGGTTTCGTACCCTACCATAATCTCTTCGTTTGTTCTCCTATATTAGTGACTTTGGAGTGACTCTTTGTTGCATGTTGAGGGATAGTTATATGATCCAATTATGTTATTATTGTTGAGAGAACTTGCACTGGTGAAATTATGAACCCTATGCCTTGTTTCAACGCATTGCAATACCGTTTGTGCTCACTTTTATCATTAGTTACCTTGCTGTTTTTATATTTTCAGATTACAAAAACCATTATCTACTATCCAAATTGCACTTGTATCACCATCTCTTCGCCGAACTAGTGCTCCTATACAATTTACCATTATATTGGATGTTTTGAGGACACAAGAGACTCTTTGTTATTTGGTTGCAGGGTTGCTTGAGAGAGACCATCTTCATCCTACGCCTCCTACGGATTGATAAACCTTAGGTCATCCACTTGTGGGCATCAAGGCGGGCATCAACGTCAGCAAGCTCTTATCCAAGCCGACTCAGCGCGCCCACCGCCTTCGGAAGAAGCTCATGGCGGATGGCGTCGCGCCTGCCCGCAAGCCCCAACGCACGGCCAAGCTCATCCTCCGTGCCGGGGGCTGTCGGAGGGGCTTTGAGTGGCAGGGGACTGGAGGCCGGTGCCTTCCTGGCTGCTCTCTGGGCCTCGGCGAAGGTGCTATGCCGTGCGGTCTTGCACTCGAGGATGAAGCCGACGCTAGGCTTGCCCAACTACTGGCGACGATCAATAGAGGAGCCATCGGCGCGCCTTCTACACCCCAGTACGGATTGTGAAGGAAGCATGCTGGAAACACAGGCTTACGACCCCTCGTCGACACTTCCGCCTCCTAGACCGGCCTCGCGCGGGAGTCCATTGCGGGGGGCTCAAAATCAAGAGCGAGCCAAGGACTTGTGGGGGTCACTTCTCTGGAGGCCCCGCCGCCACAGCCGAAGGGACCCTGACGAGCCATTGTCAATAAAAGACGTGATACATGGGAAATCACAAAGATAAGGTACTTACTCGTCTATGGATATGTATTTCCTCTGCTTCAGCGGCCGGTAGGCGCCACCACTGCATCTTGGAGGCCCTTTCCACTTGCGAAGTTCTTCGATGTTCATGCGAAGTTGGCCGAAGCTCGGGGCATGGCTGTCAATAGCTGGGGTGCTCGGCGAGGTTTCTTGGGCAGCAACCTCAGGAGCACCAAGCTACGCCAGATCACCAGCCACCACCTCGGGACCACTCGCCCGAGCTTCGGTGGCAATCACCTCAGGAGCGTCGGGCCGTTGCATAATCTCATAGTCATAGGAACATGTATAAGTCATAAAGAAAGCAATAGCAATAAACTAAATGATCATAGTGCTAAGCTAACAGATGGGTCTTGTCCATCACATCATTCTCTAATGATGTGATCACGTTCATCAAATGACAACACATGTCTATGGATAGGAAAATTTACCATCTTTGTATAACGAGCTAGTCAAGTAGAGGCATATTAGGGACACTCTGTTTTTCTATGTATTCACGCATGTACTAAGTTTCCAGTTAATACAATTCTAGCATGAATAATAGACATTTATCATGATATAAGGAAATATAAATAACAACTTTATTATTGCCTCTAGGGCATATTTCCTTGAGTCTCCCACTTGCACTAGAGTCAATAATCTAGTTCACATCGTCATGTGATTTCACACCAATAGTTCACATCTTTATGTGATTGGTTCACATCTCCATGTGACTAATACCCAAAGGGTTTACTAGAGTCAACAATCTAGTTCACATCGCTATGTGATTAAGACACAAAGAGTGATCATGTTTTGCTTGTGAGAGAATTTTAGTCAACGAGTCTGCCACATTCAGAGCTATATGTATTTCGCAAATTTTCTATGTCTCCAATGCTTTGCACAGAGCTACTCTAGCTAATCGCTACCACTTTCAATATGTATCTAGATCGTGACTTAGAGTCATCTAGATCGGTGTCAAAAGCTTGCATCGACGTAACTCTTTACGACGAACTCTTTTATCACCACCATAACTGAGAAATATTTCCTTAGTCCTCTAAGATAATTTTGACCACTTTCTAGTGATCTACTCCTAGATCACTATTGTACTCCCTTGCCTAAATCATGCTAAGGTATACAATAGGTCTGGTACGTAGCATAGCATACTTTATAGAACCTTTGACTGAGGCATGTGGATTAACTTTTCATTCTCTTTCTATTTTCTGCCGTGGTCGGGTTTTGAGTCTTTACTCAACTTCACACATTGTAACACAGGCAAGAACTCCTTCTTTGACTGATCCATTTTGAACTCTTTCAAAATCTTTTCAAGGTATGTACTCATTTAAAAAAATTGTCAAGAGTCTTGATCTATATCTATAGATCTCGATGCTCAATATGTAAGCAGCTTTACCGATGTCTTTCTTTGAAAAACTCCTTTCAAACACTCCTTTATTCTATCTAGAAAATTCGACATCATTTCCGATCAACAATATGTCATTCACGTATACTTATCAGAAAGGTTGTAGTGCTCCCACTCACTTTCTTGTAAATACAGGCTTCACCGCAAGTCTGTATAAAAACTATATGATTTGATCAACTTATCAAAGCATATATTCCAACTCTAAGATGCTTGCACCAGTCCATAGATGGATCGCTGGAGCTTGCACACTTTGTTAGCATCTTTAGGATTGACAAAACCTTCTGGTTGCATCATATACAACTCTTCTTTAATAAATCCATTAAGGATTGTAGTTTTGATATCCATTTGCCAGATTTCTTAAAATGCGGCAATTGCTAACATGATTCGGATAGACTTTTAAGCATCGATACGAGTGAGAAAATCTCATCGTAGTCAACACCTTGAACTTGTCGAAAACCTATTGCGACAATTTGAGCTTTGTAGATAGTAACACTACTATCAACGTTCGTAGTTTTGTCATGGTCTAGTAACATGAGTTCCAGAACAGGATTACCGTACCACTCTAGTGTGGAACGTACTCTGGTTGACCTACGAGGTTCAGTAGTAACTTGATCTGAAGTTTCATGATCATCATCATTAACTTCCTCACTAATTGGTGTAGGCATCACTGGAACTCATTTCTGTGATGTACTCCTTTCCAAGTTTAACCTGAGTATTCTGCGTGTGCAAAACTGGCTTGCACCCGTTGTATGTGAATGTAGAGCTTATGACACCCGATCATCACGTGGTGTCTCAGCATAATGAACTGTTGCAAGGGTGCATACTCAGGGAGAATACTTATACCTTGAAATTTTAGTAAGGGATCATCTCATAATGCTACCGTCATACTAAGAAAAATTGGATGCATGACAGATAAACATCACATGAAATCAAAATATGTGACATCATATGGCCATCATCATCTTGTGCCTTTGTTCTCCATCTCCAATGTACCGTCATGATCTCCATCGTCACCAGCATGACACCATGATCTCCATCATCTTGATCTATATCAACGTATTGTCACATGGTCGTCTCGCCAACTATTGCTTTTGCAACTATTGCTATCGCATAACGATAAAGTAAAGAAAATATATGCCGCTTGTATCTTATGCAATAAAGAGACAACCATAAGGATTCGACCAGTTGCCAAAAACATTAATAAGACATGATCATATTATACAACAATTGATATCTCATGATGTCTTGACCATATCACATCAAAACATGCCCTGCAAAAACAAGTTAGACGTCCTCTAGTTTGTTGTTGCAAGTTTTACATGGCTGCTACGGGCTTTGCAAGAACTGTTCTTAATAATAAACATTTATCATGATATAAGGAAATATAAATAAAAAAATTATTATTGCCTCTAGGGCATATTTCCTTCAGTTGAGCACGCCGGTGTCCACGTACACCCACCGCTTCCAGAACCCACTATAACACCCCGAGACCGTTGCACCAGGTGTCTTCCAGTTATTCGCTGTCAATGCCATGTCATTTGCTTGCGTGTTGCATTTTGCCTTGTCATCATCCGCATTGCATCTGCATGTTTTCATAACTTGCATCTGTCCGGGTCCCCTAGTTCTCTTCGTTGTTCGTTCTGAGCCAAGAGACACTCACATGCGCCAGCGACATGTCCGAAATAGTATTTTATAAGTGGCCGAAAAATGTTCTTTGAATGGGTTGAAAGTTGGCATGTAGTGTTTTTATGTCGTCAGTAGACTGCCTGTCAATTTTCATCGCATTCGGAGCTCGTTTGATAGCCCAACCATTAAATATATATAGCGACATTATAGCCGGTCATACGTCGGACGTTTTCGGTCTCCGAAGACTGCTGTCGGGCCTCTCTCTCTTGTCTCCTTTTAGCCCGAGGCCTTCTGCACAGCCCACATAGTCCTAGCCTAGACCCCCACTCTGACCGAAACCGTTCGATTGCGATCGGAGGGTCCAGAAACGGCCTCAAACCCGCCAAACCCTAACCCCTTCCTTATATAAACACCCCCACATGCTAATTTTGGCTTCCTCCAACCCCCACCTCGTTTTCTGCGCCCCAATCATCAGCCACCAACGCCCTCTTCGTGTTCCGCGCCAGCCACCTCCTCAGCGACACTTGGCGAGTCGCCAGTGGGTGCGCCACCTCCAGCCGACCCCCTCCAGCCAATCAGAGAAGGCCAAGTGCCCCCTACCTCCCCGCGCCGCCGTGGCCCGCCCAGGCCCGGGGCAAGCCCGTGGAGCCCATCTGGGCCTGCCCCCAAGCCCGCGCGTCACCGCCGCCGATCCAGATTGGGAGAGCCCCATTCTCTCCTCCTGCGCGCCGCCGACGAGCCACAGCTCGCCAGAGTTGTCCGCGGCCCGCTGGCGACCTCTAGGTCATGTTGCCGCCCCACGCACCTCCTTTTCCCTCCCCTGCTCTCCCTCTCCCTGCTCTCCCTATCCCTCTCACCACAGCCCCTCCTCGTGCCCTGCAGGTCGTTGACCTGCCGTCGGACCTCCCCGAGCTCGCCGGGATCCCCGCCACCGGCGCCAGAGATGGACGGATCGAGTGGATCCCATCCGATCTGCGCCTCGAGAGCCTCCTCTGCCCATCCCCACCGGAGTCAGCCGCGCCCATCACCGTTTCCCCGCGCGCCGCCCATGCCGGAGTTTGGCCACTGCCACCGACGCTCTCCGTTGTCTGCACCCCTCATCGACCGCACGTGCTTGGGCCGCGTCTTGCATCCACGCAGGCCCAGCCGGCCCAGTTCGCCTCCGCCTCACCGGGCCAAGCCCATGGTGAGCTGCCCCAGCGCCCCCCTTGTTTTGCTCCTGTTGGGCCAGCCCGTAGTTTCAGCCCGTGACTTGTTTTTTCTTCTGCTTTGCGATTTTGTCATTAAATATCCTGGACATGCATATTACAGAGATGCCATTATTCTTGCATTGTTCACATCTAATAAACCGTGCATCGGATTAAAATGACTCATATATGTAAAATGCTTAGAATTTCATCTAGTTTCATAATATCCAACTTTCATGCATGTTTAAAATGTTGTTTGATTAAATTTGCTCAAATGCCATGCTAAAATGTTTTATATCATAACTAAATAACCGTAGCTCCATTTTAAATAAACTTTATATGTAAATGGGGTAGAAAAATGCCTAGTTTAACATAGTGCGCTCATCATGCATGTCTAACAACTCTAAAATATGGTTTAGGGAAAAACAGTACCAAATCCATAAATTGCATATGGGGATTTTCCGGAATTGTTGCTTCTTGTTTCCGGCCTCATTTAAACTTGCCTACATAGGTAATTTTATTATGCTTCACCTCTTGCCATGTTTAACAACATTTAATATTGTTGAGTAGCTTAAACGAGAGTGAACTAAATAATCGAATGTGTCGATGTTATGGAAACAGGGGTCCCCGGACTTGCCTGCCTGCGGCCTGCAGCGTGGCTCCACCAGCGGCCCTGTACGGCCCATTTTAGCAGCAAACACTCAAGACCCTCGCGAGGGGCCAAGGCTCGCGAGGAGGACAATGCAAGAACTCCTCAGGGGCGGCCTGACCAGGCTGGCTCGCGAGGGGCGGAGAGATCAAGGCAAGGGACACCTTGCGAGGTTTCTGTCACGCAAGCCATGACGACTAGAGCCAGGCGGGCGCCAGTGCACGCAATGTCCTTGTTTCCTCTTTGGTGCTAAAGAGGCAAGCACATGCGAGGAGTCCCGAGGCATTAGGAAAAGGTTTCCATATCAGTGCAACAAGAGCAAGACCAGCTGGATGACAGGATGGAGGTCACCATGGAGCACAAGACGGCGTCACCACAAGAGCCTTTGGCAGGCGAAGACTACTTTCGTCAGGATAACTTGTACTAGTTGTCTCCCTTTGAATTTGGCCAATATTTGGGAAGAGGACCAAGGCCTCTATAAATAGGACTAGCCACCACAGTAGAAAAGGGCCCATCCAGAGAGAGAGAGGAGAGATCACAACCAGATCATCCTCAACGGCTACGAGCATAAATGCATGAATATGCAGAGCCAGGTATAGCGAGTTTTATTTTATTTATTTTAATTGAGTCAATGAATATTTTTTGAATAGAAAGTCAATGTATCACACAAATTCGCCAAGCACAAGAACACCTCTCCTTAGGAGGCCGTTATCCCCTTGTAACTATTCATCCTCTGCCCAAGAGGCAATCCACCACACCACACTAGAGTAGGGTATTACACCACATCGGTGGCCCGAACCAGTATAAACTCTTGTGTCCCCTATTCTTTGGGTTCGTCGAGCTAGGCTGTGAGATCATGACATGTGCGAGCTGGAGGGGGAGAGATCTTCGTGCGCACCCCAGTGTTTGAACCTCAAGGGTTTTGCCGGAACCCGAAATCCGACATTTGGCGCGCCAGGTAGGGGTGTGTCAGAGCTTCTCTTCCACCAGTTGATCCGCTGACAATCCGAGGTTCCGATGTCCAGTGACCCGAGGACCAATGCCGACTGCTGGGCAGCTTGGCCGGCCCGGGGGGCGCCATCCGCCCAAGAAGACCTCAACCCTGCGCCCCAGGCGTCACGCGCACCGCCAAACGCTGCGGGGCACGGGCGGCGTCATGAAAAGCCATCCAGCCTTACTCCACGACAAGTGCAGGTAGCCACAAGGGCCTCAAGGCACGCTGCGGTCACAGTGCCGCACACCCGACGGGAACAAGCAAACCTGAGGGCCACGCTCACGGTGGCTCAGGAGTGGCTGCGATGCCGGCTGATGGAGAGCGGCCAGGATGCATTGTTGGAGCGCGTCACTG
Organism: Triticum urartu; assembly: GCF_003073215.2. Lineage (NCBI taxonomy): Eukaryota > Viridiplantae > Streptophyta > Magnoliopsida > Poales > Poaceae > Triticum > Triticum urartu. The sequence goes on from NC_053024.1 coordinate 354,962,147, forward strand.
AGCTATTGGATGCCGCAGCCTCAGTAGCACCGCCCCTCCACTCCTTGCTTACGCCTCAGGCCATGGCCAGATCGCATGGCGGGACTCGACGCGCCTGTGTGCCCCCAGGTGCGACACGAGGCTTCATCGACACCAGCGCGACCAGTAGCACTGGACGCCCAATCGCACCCGCACCACCTCCGATGAGCGCGGGCACGAGCGTTGCCACCCGCAGCCCCAAAGGAGTGCCTCCCAACCATCCTCAGGGTGGCGCGCTGGGCCTGGCAACGTGGAGCATGGGGTACTTCGGCGAGGACTTCGTGGCGACGGCCTCAGAGGGCTATGTGCCCTGCATGATGGATCATGAGTATGCGTTGCAAGAAGACCCTGTCTCGTTCCTCGAGCCAGGCTTGGAGGAGGAGGTGCTAGAAGTTGAGGCCTTCCAGGAGCCCCCCAGGAGCCTCGCCAACCATGCCGGCGACAACAGCTACAGGGTACCACTAATCTCTCAGGAGCAAGCTTACGCTAACCATGGGTCGCAGGAGGATCAGGTCACAACGGCGGACGGTGGCCCCAGCCCAACTGCCTCCCTTCCACCAAGAGGAGCGCACTGCGGGCTACAGGGTAGGAGTTAGGAGCAAGGTACATCCCCGCGTCGCGTAGAGCAGGGCGTCCCTCGGAGGTAGACCCTCTGTCGAGGAGGTGCTGGTGAGCCTTCCCCCGGCAGAGGACCCATGGTCATCGAGGGCGTCGCTGGCGTCCCCTTTGCCCCTTGGCTTCGTCCTGGTTTCTGGACGCACCTATGGTGGTCGAGGGTGGCGCAAGGCAAGGCCCTCGTCTGGCGATATGAAGTAAGGGTCGCACCTGTGAAGATCTCCACTCGTGACACTCTCACATAATAATGAGTGGGGCTGTACACGCCCCAGAGTCTGAGGAGTGCTGCAATCGGGCCTCCGGGGCTCCCTCCCACGTCCTAGTGGCAGCACTTAGCTCCGCGCTGGTGAGAAGACAAGAAGACTAGATTAGGCGCCGGACACGGCCATTTGCTTTTAATCTCTTTTCTGTAGTCCTGTTTTCTGGCTTTGGATTTAAATGTGGAGTTGAATTTTCGTTGGTATGCGCGGGGGGTGTCTTTTCTCGTTTGTGCGATTTCTTGCAATCCGGTTCCTTGCCCTGATTCTAAGTTTGCACCTGCTGCCTCCCCCTCACGAGCTCCTCGCGCGGTTGGCTGGGCGCGGCGCGCACACACTGCGCGCACGTCCTTCCATGGCTAGCCCTTGCTTCTTGCGAGGCCCTCTCAGATGGATCGACAGGCCCCTCAGAAGCTCATGACTTCACAAGCCGGACGGGAACTGGCCCTGACTAAGGTAAACTACAGTTGTAAGTGAGGGAGTCCTGCACTAAGCAATCCTCGAGCGTCCGACCTGTTAGCCATGGGCCGGACTGATGGGCTGCGAAGATATGAAGACCGAAGACTGCACCCGAGTCCCGATGGGACTCTCCTTGGCGTGGAAGGCAAGCTTGACGACCGGATATGTAGATTCCCTTCCTTGTAATAGACCTTGTGTAACCCTAGATCCTCCCAGTGTCTATATAAACCAGAGGACTTAGTACGCATAGGACAATCATTATCATAGCCATACAAGCTAGACCTCTAGGGTTTAGCCATTATGATGTCGAGGTAGACAAATTCTTGTAACACTCATATTCATCAATATCAATCAAGCAAGATGTAGGGTATTACCTCCATGGAGAGGGCCTGAACCTGGGTACACATCGTGTCCCTTGTCTCCTGTTACTATCGACCTTAGATGTACAGTTCGGGACCCCCTACCCGAGATCCGCCGGTTTCGACACCAACTTTAGTGCTTTCAATGAGAGTTCCACTGTGCTGTCGCCAAAAGGTTTGATGGCCCCTTTAATCGTCCATAATGACGCCGTCCAAGGAGAAACTTTCCTCCCCGGACAGATCTTCGTGTTCGGCGGCTTCGCACTGCGGTAATTCGCTTGGCCATCTGGAGAAGATCGAAAGCTACGCCCCTGGCCATCAGGTCAGATTTGGGAGCTTGAGCTACATTGCAGACATCCATCGAGACTTGATCTTCGCCGGATTCGAGACCGTGGTAGCCGCTCCCAGCCACCCTGATGATCATGACCTAAATCTATCATCAGGCTGCATCCAGGAGATCGCTCTTGTAACCACTCTGGCCCTGGATCTGGAGCAAGCTGCACCACCCAAGGCCGGGAGGATCAATCCCACCATGGAGGCGACAGATTCCACACCGTTGGAGCCGCATACATACTTAACCTCTCACGATGTCTCTGTCAGCGGAACTCCGGACTCATATCCGGCTGTAAGTTCTGAACCACGTGAACCCACGAACGCCGAGCTTGATCGTTTATCAATCTTCAAATCCAGTGCCGTGGACATCTTCCAGCACTCGCCTTTGGGCGATGTGCTAAACTCGTTAAAAACCTGTCCTTGATAGAGGACTCACAGCCGAACTATATCCGGCTCGAACTAGGGGCTGACGGGCGAGAATTTTGTTTCCCACCCGCCACCCACTTCATAGCCACGGTCGAGGATTTGACCGACGAGCTTTACTATGGCTCCATGGATATCGACGGTATGGACGACGATGCCAGAGAAGAAGAGGTCCAGAACCCGTCGTTCACCGGACGCTGGATGGCCACTTCCTCGTATGATGTATACATGGTGGATGCACCAAAGGAAAACAGCGGCGAGGACAAGGAAGAGCCAGCTGAGGATAAACCTTCTGAAATACAGTCCAAGCACCGGCGTCAGCGGCGCTGCTCTAAGTCACACCGCAACAAAGACAGCAATACCAGCAAAAGAGAAGACAACACTCCAGAAGGCACCGAAGACAACGAAGACCTCGTCGATATAGCTAATGAACAAGACGAACGGGAAGGCGAGCAGGCTAGCCCCAGTAAACAGGCCACGCACGAAGATTCAGAGGACGATAATTACCTTCCGCTCTCCGAGGACGAGGTGAGCCTCGGCACCGAGGATTTCATCGTCCCTGAGGAACCGCTTGAGTAGGAGCGCTTCAAGCACCAGCTAATTGCCACTGCACAGAGCCTGAAAAAGATGCAGCAGCAGCTTCAAGCTGACCAAGATCCGCTAAATGATAAATGGACCGATGTCCTAGTAGCCGAAGAGTATGGCCTCAAGCGCCAAACCAAAAGCTACTCAAAGCACAAAATACTACATCCGTTTGACGAGGAGGCGTCAAACTACATACCTCCATCGTACAATGCGGTTGACCGACCACCACGTGGTCGAGACAAACTGCAACTCGCGCTGAACACCAGCCATTCCAGCCCCAGCGCACAGGTAGAGGTAAAACAGCCCAGGGGCATGCATATGACCTCCGGCAAACCCTGAATAGTAAACTAGGATACACCAGATCAATCTACGGATCGCGAGGGCATGCCTTCACACGCGACGACGGCCACCTATTCGGACGTGACAAAATTAGTCACGCACAGGCCGAAAACCACAGACAGACTCCATCTGAGCTACGTCACAATATGGCCAGATATAGAGGCGCCGCACACCCTCATTGCTTCACTGATGAGGTCCTGGATCATGAATTCCCAAAAGGGTTCAAACCTATGAATATATAATCATACGATGGAAGCACGGACCCCGTGGTGTGGATCGAAGACTTCATCCTCCACATTCATTTGGCCCGCGGCGACGACCTCCATGCCATCAAATACCTCGCTTTAAAACTGAAAGGGCCAGCTCGGCACTATCTCAACAGTCTGCCTGCAAATTCTATAGGCAGCTGGGAGGACTTGGAAGAGGCTTTCCTCGATAACTTCCAAGGTACATATGTTCGAGCTCCAGACGCTGATGACTTAAGCCATATAGTTCAACAGCCCAGAGAGTCCGCCAGGATATTCTGGACTATGTTATTAACTAAAAAGAACCAAATCGTCGATTGTCCGGATGCCGAATCCCTAGCAGCCTTCAAACACAGCATCCGCGATGAATGGCTCGCTCGCCACCTCAGCCAAGAAAAGCCAAAATCCATGGCAGCCCTCACGGCACTCATGACCCCCTTTTGTGCGGGCGAGGACAGTTGGTTGGATCATAGTAAAATCAATGCAAGCGACGCTGGCACCCCTGAAGCTAAAACTAGCAAAGACAAATCTCGATGCAACAGATACAAACACCGAAACAATAGTGATAACACCAAGGACACGACAGTCAATGCCAGATTCAGAGGCCCTAAGTCCAGTCAGCGAAAGAAGCCATTCCAAAAGAACAATTCAGGCCCATCCAGCTTGGACCGCATACTCGATCGTCCATGCCAGATTCATGGCACCCCATACAAGCCACCCAATCATACAATTAGAGATTGCTGGGTTTTTAAACAGGCTGGCAAATTAAGCACCGAGAATAGGGAAACGGGATCGCAAAGCGAGGACGATGACGAAGAGCCCCAACAACCAAACACCGGGGGACAGAAGAAGTTTCCCCCTTAGGTCAAAACGGTGAACATGATATATGCTACCCACATCCCCAAGAGGGAGCGCAAGCGTGCGCTCAGGGACGTCTATGCGATAGAGCCAGTCGCCCCAAAATTTAATCCATTGTCGTCATGCCCGATCACTTTTGATCGCCGGGATCATCCGACCAGTATCTGGCACAGTGGCTCAGCCGCACTGGTTTTAGACCCAATAATTGATGGGTTCCACCAGACTCACGTCCTTATGGATGGAGGTAGCAGCCTTAATCTGCTCTATTAGGATACAACGCGAAAAACGGGCATTAACCCATCAAGGATCAAGCCTACAAGGACTACCTTTAAAGGAGTCATACCAGGCATAGAGGCCCGCTGTACGGGCTAAATCAGACTCGAGGTTGTCTTCCGATCTTCGGAAGACTTTCGAAGCGAGGAGTTAATCTTTGATATCGTCCCATTCCACGGTGACTACCATGCACTGCTCGGACGAACTGTGTTCGCTCGATTTAACACGATACCACACTACGCTTATCTCAAGCTCAAGATGCCCGGTCCACGTGGCGTCATAACAGTCAACGGAAATAGGGAACGCTCCCTCCATACACAAGAGCACACAGCTGCCTTAGCAGCAGAAGTACAGAGCGGCCTTCTCAAGTAGAACCTTAACTCGCCTGGCGAGCCCATGGACATCGTTAAGAGGTTCTGAACTACCCTGCAGCAAGAGAGCTCGGCTCGTCAGGACCTCGACTAGCAATTCGGCCTCTGTCGTAGTTTCGATCAAGTGGTGGCATTCATGCCTTGCGTACATAACTACGCGCTCAAAATCCCATGGGCATCGATGGAGGCATAGCTAGCTTGTGGTCCGTAGTACGGCTCAACCGACGTCGGATACACATATATTTTCATTTTTACTTGTTTTCTTTTCAAGTATCAATCCCACAGGCACCAAATGATGGCCTAATCCTCGGTCCTCTTGAAGGATAAACACACCAAGACGGCGAGAAATGCAGATGTATGGGAGACTTTTTAGGTGATTCCATTAACGATAACCTTACCTATTTTTCAGGTCCCACATGCAACTCTGCCTTGGTTTCGGCATGTAAAATAGCATGTTGCTTATCACAATACATGTATCGAAAGCCTTGACGTACTAATTAAATTACAATGAGAATAGTTTGCGGCTGGAGCTGTAGGACTCCAGCTTCTTTGTACGTTCTCTGTTTTCTTTCTTCTTTCTCTTTTTTCAGCTCCCCTATGGATAATCCTATCAGGTAGCACCTGGACTCCTTGGCCGAGTTCATGATATGGGCGGCGATGCCCCCGAGCACCTGGATTCGCCTCCCGTGGTTCTTCGACGCCGAGATGCGGCCGAGGGGCCTTCACGAGCTTTGGCTGCAACACGCCGACTGCGACGCCCCAGCAACTGGAGCGGAGATTGGGGGCTGGGGGGAGATTGCCCGAGTCTTCCATGCGGAGGGCGCCCTTGCGATCCACTTTGAGTACGATGGCGCCTCCGTGCTGTTCTTCAAGGTCTTCAACGAGGAAGGCCACCGCCTGGAGTGCTGCCCTGAAGGAGGTCGCCAGGATGACGATGTGGCGGGCGCTGTGCCCGTCGCAGGCCTTGCCTGTAGCTCCTCCAATGATAGCGGCGACTCCTGGTGGTCCAGCGACTCTCCCGAGCTCGTGAAGTCTCCAGAGACGAGCGACGGCAGCTATGTTCCCCTAAGCTCCCGCCGAGTCCGGAGCAGGGCTGCGACATCCAACCATCGTCGCCGCTGATCTGGATGGGGTTGGCGCCGGCCTCACGTAGCCCACTGTTGCTGATGGCGTTGGCGAAATGTGGTGCGTGTAGATAGAACTCCTAGGAATTCCTTCCGTTTTGTTCCCTCTGAGGAATCATGAAATGAACCCCGTGGGGGCATGTAATGCCTTTTGTCAATATAGCCCTTATTATGAAGATTTGCGTGCGCATATCCTACCGAGGCTCGGTATCCCCTTTCTAATCTCGCGGCAACTTTGTGCTCTACGCTGACAGGTCCCGGTCCCCAGGTGGCTACAGCCGTCACTGGTATGCCAGGTCACGTGTCGTGGTCAAGGCCAGGAGGTGAGCGGCCCGAGGTCCAGTAAGAGCTCCTGATGCACGATGCTCAAGAGGCCCCCTTTAGCGCGCAAGAAGCTGTCTTAGGATGGGAAAGGAAGAAAGCGTTGCTGCAACAGGGCAGCGAAGGGAGTGAGCGAGGGTCTCGTGCCGTAGCGACTGGTGGATCCAGAGCGAGAACTTATCTTGGCTGCCCGGGGTTGGCTCCTCGAGTCATGCCGAACTCGTACGTCAGCCACCATAGTGTATCTTGGTCAGGCTCGTGCGGGCCTCCCCCCTCCATGTTCTTCTTGGTGCTCTGCGTCCTCAGTCGAGCGAGCCCAGCCGCCGCTGGTATGCCAGGTCGCGTGCCATGTTCAAGGGTAGGGGGTGAGGGCTGGAGACCCAGTAACAGCCCCTGAGTCCCCCTTTTAACACGCAAGCGAATCGCATGAGAGAAGAGGGAGAGTCCACGGTACCGCCCGCTGTACCGTCCTGACATGTGGCTTGCACGACAAGGCTAGGCGAGGTGTGTTTGGGCACTCGCGAGCTAGCGCGGGACTCACGAGGCCCTACCTCAAGGCTGGTTGCGCCTGGTCTTGGTTCTTGTTTGCTGTCTTGGTCCTGCGAGGTTGTTAGACAACCTGCGCCGAATGAATCTCTTGAGGTTATCGTGTGAGCAAGATAAGCACCAACGGCCCTAGAAGGTGACGTGAATGGGGCCGGCCCGCGAGATAGAGCTCAGCCGCTGGATTTACCGACCCTGCAGGGACGGGCCCGAGCACAGACGCCATGCTTAATCATCTCAGGTGAAGGGTCCTGAAGAAAGACGACCGGCGCATGGCTCCCATGATGGGTGACAATCAAGCAGGTGATAGTCATAGATAGATTAAGAATGAAAGGCAACCTAGCTTAGGTAAATGCAGGGAAGATGCACGCCACTGGGTTAGGCCCGAGCGGCTTGGGGATGATGCAGCCCGAGGGGCGCCCCCAATGAGGTAAGCTAAAGACATAAAAAGGGATACATGCCACAGGGACGGACCCACGCGGTCTGGGAGTGATGCAGCCCTGGGGGTGCTCCTAGCTGAATGAACTTGGAAAATGTCACCTGGTTCTATTGATGAAGGAGAGTTGTGGCAGCTGAAGGTATGCGACGAAGGGGCTACTCCTCATGAGCCACCGGGGCCTTGAGCCTCGGGAGACTCAGGGGTCCAGGGGGTTCCTTGAGGACCGTCTTCATCTCCGTCAGCACAGCATGGTGCCTGTCCTCCTGAGCCGCCAGGATGCTCTGCAGGTTGCGCTGATAGGCGGTCGCCCCGCTCGGTAGGCCAAAAGGCATGTGAACCTAGCTGTGAGCTGGGCCCTCGCAGTGTCCCACGCGCGAAGTCCAGAAAAGCTCCTGAGAGGTGGCCCGGTTGAGCCCTGGGACGTCGATGCAGATGCGCAGCCCGGCATCCTCGCCTGGATGGGGAGCTGCGCCTGTTGCGACAGGACGGCCGCCGTGCATGGCCCTTGCGTGTTGATGTTCCTGAGTGGTCATGGTGATGAACTCCTGAACGGTGGGCACTCCTTGCCCTGTGTTCTCCTGAGGGAAACGTGCAGCGAAGCACGCCTCCAAGTGGTGCCCAAGCGCCTCCCTCATGGTGTTGGCAAAGTCCAAGGCCCTCCAAAAGAGAGCCCCCGAGCCCTGCCCGAGAGGGGCGCTGGACGCGCTTTCCTATGCGATGGAGGGAGGCACCCCAGGCGTGGGCGCCGATCCTGACGAGGCGCCGCTTGCCTGAGGCCCTGCGTGGCGCAACTGCTTCTTCTTCTTCCCGAGGCCCTGCGTGGCGCTCGCCCTGGCTATCGGGGTCGTCGATTGCTGCAGCTTGGAAGGCACGCTCGAGGGAGCACACCGCGTCTCTTTCCTCGCACGGGACTGTGATGATTCCACCGCTTCCCGGCATCTTGAGGACATTGTAGCCATGATGGGTCACCGCCATGAACTTGGCCAGGGCTGGATACCTGAGGATTGCGTTGTATGGCAGGCAGATGTAGGCGACATTGAAGTCGATGAGTTCGGTGCGGTAGTTGTTGCGTTGTCCGAAGGTAACGGGGAGGCGGACCTTCCCGATCTGGGTAGTAGAGCCGTCGGTCACTCCCGAGAAAGACTTGGTAGGCTAAAGCTAGTCATATGGCACTTGGAGGATGTCAAACGTGTTGATGGACAGGACATTGAGCCCTGCGCCGCCATCGATGAGGGTCTTGGTAACCTACACATTGCTGATGACTGGTGAACAAAGCATTGGGAGGACGCCTGCAGTAGCTGCGCACTTGAGCTGATCTGCCGAACTGAATGTGATGGGGCACTTGGACCATCTGAGCGGGCGTGTGGCCTCGAGCTTGGGGAGGACTGCATTCACTTCATGAGCAAACTATTTGAAGATACACTGTGAGGCTGGGACTTGAGCTCAGCCTAAGATGCATGTGATAGCGCGCGGCTCGTGGAAGCCCCCATCCCCCTTATCTTGGTGGTGGTCGTCATTCCTTCTAGGTGGTGGCGGTAGTGGAGGAAGGCCAGCGTTGCCTTGAGGACGATCCTCATGAGACTAGTCCCTCTAGGCGCCCTCGCGAGGCTGATCCTGTCAGCGGTCCTCACGAGGCCGGTCACGCCACTCCTGGCACAGGCCACGGTCGTCCCAGCGTCCGCCACCACGTCCTCCTCCTCGGTCGTAGCACCGGTCGCTGCGCTTGGGGCGTCGACCGAAGTGTCCTTCTCGAATGTCTCTAAGGTCTTGAAAGTCGCTGGTGTTGTGGGTATGAAGGTTATGGAAGGTGCAGAACGGTCAGCTGCTCTTGGATGACTCGACCTTGTCTTTCCTGCGCTTGGTGTCTGGTTCCGCCACGAGCACGGCTGCTCCCTTGCGATTCACGTCCTTGGCCTTGGTCTTCTTCTCCTACGGGTCTGCAGCGGGAGCTCGAGGAGGGAGAGGCACCCCTCCTCAGCTCTTGCACACTTGGTCGCGATGTTGAACAGCTCCAGGGTCGTGCATAGCTCCTCATGGATGGCGAGCTCCTCCTTTATATTGACGTCTCGGACGCTGTCGAAGAACGCTGAGATGATGGCCTCATCGGTCACCTTCGGGATCTTGATTCGCGCGGTATTGAAGCGCTGGATGTACTTCTGCAGGGTCTCTCCCGGTTGTTGCTTGATGCGGCGCCGGTCACCCGCGACCCCGGGGCGGTCCCGAGGGCCTTGGAAGTTGGCGATGAAGTTGTTGCGCATCTCGTCGTAGGAGGAAATCGAGCCTGGAGGCAGGTTCAAGAGCCAGGAGCGGGCGCCATCCTTGAGGGCCACGGGAAACCTGTTTGCCATGGCCGCCTCGATAATTAGCTCGTAGAGCTGCAGGAACTCCGCGGGGTTAGGGGCGCCGTCATAGAGAGGAGGCAGATCTTACTTTAACTTGCCCGTCCAGGCGACGCTACGCAGCTCGGGGTTGAAGGCACGGCAGCCGGCCGTGGTCACTGGGGCCTGCCTTGGAGGTGGAACTTGGTCTTGGCGCCCGCGCGCCGCTATGGCAAGTGATGCGGGGCCTTGCCGCAGCAAACGATCCTGGCGGAGTGGCGGTGTGGCCGTCCTGTCGCACCGAGGGGTGCAGCGAGGATGCTTGCTACTCGTTCCCCGCCGGGCCAGAGGCGGTGTTGGTGGCAGGTAATAGAGAGCGACGGGGTGGCCCGCCGACAGGGGATGTCTGAGCGACGCGGGTGGCGAGGGCAGCCCGGCGCTCGGCGCGGGTGCGGCGTGCGTCCGCCATGGAGACGATGAAGCGACTCAACGCGGACCGACGGAAGGGAAGTTTCGGCGCACCCCTACCTGGCACCCCAAATGTCGAATTACGGGTTCCGGCAATAAAATTAAGGTTCAAACACTGGGGCGCATGCCAAGATCCCCCCTACTGATCCACGTCCTAACTCAGCTAAGATCTTACGAAGTAACTCGACGAACTCGCAACATAAAGGACACAAGATTTATACTGGTTCGGGCCACCATGGTGGTGTAATACCCTACTCCAGTGTGGTGGTGGTGGATTGACTCTCGGGCTGAGGATGTAGAGTGCAAGGGGAAGAACAGCCGCCTGAGGAGAGGCGTTCTTGTGCTCGGTGAACTTGTGGTTGTTCTGGTCTCTCTCAATATCTCCTCCCCCTAGCTATAGTGGTGGCTCGTCCTATTTATAGAGGACCTGGTCCTCTCCCCAAATATCGAATGGGAAGGGAGCCAACACGGCCAATTTGAAAGGGGACAACTAGTATAGCTTATCCTGACAAAAGTGGTCTTCTCCTGCCAAAGGCTCTGGTGGTGACGCCGTCTTGGGCTCCACGGTGACCTCCGTCTTGCCGTCCTGCTCTTGGTCTTGTTGCACTGATATGGAAACCTTTGCTTCATGCCTCGGTACTCCACGCCTGCGCTTGCCACCTTAGCACCAAAGAGGAAATAAGGACGCTGCGCGCGCTGGCGCCCGCCTGGCGCCTGCCTGGCCTTGGTCTTCATGGCTCACGTCACTAGAACCTCGCGAGGTTTGCCTGGCCTTGAACTCTCCGCAACTCGCGTGCCAGCCTGGCGAGGCAGCTCCTGAGGATGTCTTGCGTCGTCCGCCTCGCGAGGCTTGGCCCCTCGCGGAGGTCTAGAATGCCTTGTTGATGAAGATGGGTTGTACATGCCTGCTAGAAAAGCCACGCCATGGGCCGCAGGCAGGCAAGTCTGGGGACCCCCGTTCCCAGAACACCGACAACCTCGGTGGCTGTTCTATTGACAGAAGCCCGGGGCGTAGGCCAGGCCGCCGTCCCTTCCCATTCATTGAAGCCAGTGGTGAGCGCAAGGTGGAGCTTGTCCATGGCCTCCTAATTGAGCACTTGTGATCGGCCGATGGCGGGCTCGATGTCTAAAGGCGGGAAGGCTAAGGACAGGGGCTTCTTCCCTTTCTCCGTTCGGTTTGGCACCATGGCAATGGAGAGGACTGAGCTCAGGTCAGATTGGGAGAGGAGGCTGAGGTTCGAAGAAGCGGAGGAGTCGGGGAGTGCGCTGCTAGCAATGGGGAAATAACTATGTGGGACTCCGTGGCCGCCTAGCCAGGCGGATATCAAGGCTGTGTGAGGAAGTGGGGTCACCCACATCCAATCGATCGCCACGCGTCGAGCGGGGCTGCAGGCTGTTGGGTCCCACGATGCTCCGCGCTTGCCCTTTGGCGTCACCTCGAAGCCAAGTCCGAGCGTGCCTTGGGGCCCGGGGGCTACTGTCGGTGTTCTGGGAATGGGGGTCCCCAGACTTGCCTGCCTGCGGTCGGCAGCGTGGCTCCACCAGCGGCCCTGTACGACCCATCTTCATCAGCAAACACTCAAGACCCTCGCGAGGGGCCAAGCCTCGCGAGGCGGACGATGTAAGACCTCCTCAGGGGCGGCCTCACCAGGCTGGCTCACGAGGGGTGGAGAGATCAAGGCAAGGGACACCTCGGGAGGTTTCTGTGACGCAAGCCATGACGGCTGTAGCAAGGCGGGCGCAGTGTCCTCGTTTCCTCTTTGGTGCTAAAGTGGCAAGCGCAGGCAAGGAGTCCCGAGGCATCAGGAAAAGGTTTCCATATCGGGGCAATGAGACCAAGACCAGCAGGACGACAGGACGGAGGATACCGTGGATCCCAAGACGACGTAACCACTAGAGCCTTTGGCAGGCGAAGACTACTTTTGTGAGGATAACTTGTACTGGTTGTCTTCCTTTGAATTTGGCAGTTGTGGGATCCCTTCCCGCTCACTATTTGGGAAGAGGACCAAGGCCTCTATAAATAGGACTAGCCACCACAGTAGAAAAGGGCCCATCCAGAGAGAGAGAGGATAGATCACACCCAGATCATCCTCAACCACACAAGCTCGCCAAGCACAAGAACACCTTTCCTCAGGAGGATGTTCTTCCCTTGTAACTGTTCATCCTCAACCCAAGAGGCAATCCACCACACCACACTGGAGTAGGGTATTACACCACATCGGTGGCCCGAACCAGTATAAACTCTTGTGTCTCCTTTTCTTTGGGTTCGTCGAGCTAGGTCGCGAGATCATGACATGTGCGAGCTAGAGGGGGAGAGATCTTCACGCGCACCCCAGTGTTCGAACCTCAAGGGTTTTGCCGGAACCCGAAATCCGATAGAATGTGGTGTTTCATCAATATGCAACTCGTTGCATATTGAGCTCCCCTTAACTTGTAGTTTTGTTTGTGCACTTTGCCATGCAATTTTTCATTAAATTGGACATGCATCATACTTGGTTGTGCATCATGCCATGTTTATGTGATGGTTGTTTACTATGTTACTTGTTTCTTTCTGGGTTGCTTCTCTCGTTAGCTTCAGTTTTGTTCTAGAGTTGTGAGGATTCGTTCGACTACGTTGGGTCGTCTACTTCTTGGACTCGTTCTTCTTCCTTGCGGGATCTCAGGCCAGATGACCAATACCCTTGATATCACTTCTATCTTTGCTTGCTAGTTGTCCGCTCTATCGCTATGTCGCGCTACCTACCACTTCTATATCATGCCTCCCATATTGCCATGTCAAGCCTCTAACCCACATTCCTAGCAAACCGTTGTTTGGCTATGTTACCGCTTTTGCTCAGCCCCTCTTATAGCGTTGTTAGTTGCAGGTGAAGTCGAAGATTGTTCCATGCTGGAACATGGATATGTTGGGATATCATATTATCTCTTATTAATTAATGCATCTATATACTTGGTAAAGGGTGGAAGGCTCTGACATATGCCCGTTGTTTTGTTCCACTCTTGCCGCCCTAGTTTCCGTCATACCGGTGTTATGTTCCTTGATTTTGCATCCCTAACATGATGAGGGGTATTGGACCCTCTTGACAGTTCGCTTTGAATAAAACTCCCCAGCAAGGCCAGCCTTGGTTTTACATTTGCCTAACAACCTATAACTTTCCCTTGATGTCGCGACCCCGAGGGTCATCTTTATTTTAACCCCCCCAGGCCAGTGCTCCTTTGAGTGTTGGTACGAAACGGGCAACCTGCGGGGCCACCTCGGGGAAACTTGAGGGATGGTTTTACTCGTAGCTTGTCCCATCCGGTGTGCCCTGAGAACGAGATATTTGCAGGTCCTATCGGGATTTGTCAGCACAGTCAGGCGGTCTTGCTGGTTTAGTTTTACCATTGTCGAAATGTCTTGTGCACCGGGATTCTGAGTCTGATCGGGTGTCCCGTGATGGAGGATTGTCCCCGCGGATCGTGAGCTTGTGATGGGCTAAGTTGGGACACCCCTGCAGGGTATAAACTTTCGAGAGTCGTGCCCGCGGTTATGTGGCAGATGGGAATTTGTTAATATCCGGTTGTAGATAACTTGACACTTGACATAATTAAAATGCATCAACTGCGTGTGTAGCCGTGATGGTCTCTTTTTGGCGGAGTCTGGGATGTGAACACGGTCTTGTCTTATGTATGAACGTAAGTAGTTCCAGGATCACTTCTAGCTTCTCGACCATGCATTGCATCTCTTCTCGCTCTTATTTGCGTATGTTAGCCATCATATTTGCTTAGCGCTTGCTGCAGCTCCACCTCATTACCTTATCCTACCCATAAGCTTAAATAGTCTTGATCTCGCGGGTGTGAGATTGCTGAGTCCTCGTGACTCACAGATTCTTCCAAACAGTTGTAGGTGTTGATGATACCAGTGCAGGTGATGCTACTGAACTCAAGGGGGAGTTCGACGAGGACCTTGGTCGTCACAATGTTTTGTTTCCTAATGATCAGTAGTGGAGCCCAGTTGGGACGATCGGGGATCTAGCATTTGGGGTTGTCTTTCTTTATTTTGGTTCCTTAGTCGGAACTTTGATTGTACTCTGGATGATGTATGTTTAACTTGTTATTTGTGTGAAGTGGCGATTGTAAGGCAACTCTTTATCCCTTTATTATTCATTACATGGGATTGTGTGAAGATTACCCCTCTTGCGACTAAACCACCATGCGGTTATGCCTCTAAGTCGTGCCTCGACACGTGGGAGATATAGCCGCATCATGGCGTTACACCCACTCACATCTGGCGAGAGCTCAAAGTCAATGCCCTAGCCAGCCGTCGCCGCTACGGCATGGAAGGCCACGCACCCTAAGCGCTGGCGGTCGTCAACCATATGAAGCGAGAAGAAATGGTAAAATAGGGATACGAAAAGGGTGATGCCCACCATAGCCTCACAAAAGAAGGAAAAGACGACAAGGAGGGTAATGGATTGGGGGTCTAGATGCAGCGCCCGGATTTGGTAATGCGAGAGTATAACATTGAAGAAATCGGAGAAAGGAGGGTTCAGGCCAGCCAGGAGGGCGTGAAGATGGATGGGGATCTTGGTGGCCTCCATGTCGAGGATGGCCCGAGAAGCGGGCCAAGCCACCGTCGCCTTACACTCATTGGAATCTGTGGCGAGGCCAATCCCTCTTGATTGATCACCGTCGACAACTCAAGGATAGGCTCCAAGACTGGCTGGGATTTGGTCAGAGCGCTGGTTTTCCCCTTCTTCTCCGACCGTGGGGCCATGGCGGCAAAAGAGGGTCGGTGCCGGCGTCGAACCTAGAAGAGAAGCCACGATTTCTAAGGAAGGTGGAGGAGCCAAGGGCGAGCACGACAAGCAATGAATGCGGAACTACGTTGACAATGGGCGGCCATCGTGCCGGACAGATATCAAGGCTGTGTGGGGAAATGGGGACGCCCAAATCTCATCAATCGCCACACGTCGACTGAGGCCATAGGCGTTTAGGGACCGTGGCGCTCCACACCTGCCCTTTGGCTTCGCCTCAAAGCCAATATTGAGCGCGCCTTGGGCCCGAGGGCTACTATCGGTGTTCTAGGAAGGGGGGTACCCAGACTTGCCTGCTTGTGGCCCACGGCGTGGCTCCATCGACGGCCAGGTACGGCCCAGCTTCAACATCAACACCTCAAGACCCTCGCGAGGCGGACGACGCCAAGACCTCCACAAGGAGCAGTCTCTCCAGGCTGGATCCCGGGGAGTGGAGATTTCTACGCAAGGCTCACCTCGCGAGGTCCAGATGACGTGAGCCATGAAGATGAAGGCCAGGCAGGCACCAGCGAGCACTGTATACAGATAACCCACAATTATAGGGGATTGCAACAATTTTCGAGGGTAGAGTATTCAACCCAAATTTATAGATTCGACACAAGGGGAGCCAAAGAATATTGGAAGGTATTACCAGCTGAGTTTTCACTTCAACCACACCTAGATATTAATTATCTGCAGCAAAGTAATCAGTAGCAAAGTAGTTTGATAATAGTGACAGCAGCAATAGCAACAGTAACAATGATAGCAGTAATTTTGTAGCAAGTGTAACAGTGATGATAGCAGTAGTAACTTAGCAGAAACAATATGGAAAAGTTCGTAGGCATTGGATGGGTGACTTGTTGGATGATATTCATCATGAGACAGTTATAACCTAGGGCAATACGGAACTAGCTCTAGTTCATCGATATAATGTAGGCATGTATTCCATAAATAGTCATATGTGCTTTATTAAAAGAACTTGCATGACATCTTTTGTCCTACCCTCCCGTGGTAGCAGGGTCCATATTGGAAACTAAGGGATATTAAGGCCTCCTTTTAATAGAGAACTGGAAAAAAGCACTAACACATAGTGAATACATGAACTCCTCACTCTATGGTTATAACACATAGTATGTGACTATAACTTGCAAGATCGGATCTGGAACATGGATATAATGTTGATAACATAAACGGTTTAGATCTGATATCATGGCACCCGGGCCCAAAGTGACAAGCATTAAGCATAGCAAAGTCATAGCAACATCAATCTAAGAACATAGTGGATACTAGGGATAAAGCCCTAACAAAACTAACTCGATTACATGATGAATCTCATCCAACTCCTCACGGACCAGTGAGCCTACGAAGGAATTACTCACTCCCGGTGGGGAGCATCATGGAATTGGCGATGGAGAAGGGTTGGTGATGACGAAGAACGAAGATCCGCCTCTCCGGAGCCCCAAACGAACTCCAGATATGCCCTCCCGAGGAAGAACAGGGCTTGGCGGCGGCTCCGTCTCGTGGATCATGATAATTCTTTCTCCATAATTTTTTTTCTAGAAATATGTGATTTTATAGTATCAGGGCGGTCGTCAGCAGGGCCACCAGGTGGGTACAACCCACCTGGGCGCGCCAGGAGAGGGGGCGCGCCCTGGTGGGTTGTGCCCACCCAGGGGCCCCTCTCTGGTGTGTCTTGGCTCCAGAAATTCTTATTATTGATATAAAAAATCCTCGCAAAGTTTTGTTCCATTCCGAGAACTTTTATTTCTGCAGAAAAACAACACCATGGTAGTATTGCTGAAAATAGCGTCAGTCCGTGGTTAGTTTCATTCAAATCATGAAAATTAGAGTCCAAAACAAGAGGAAAAGCGTGTCAAAAAGTAGGTACATTGGATACGTATCAACTCCCCCAAGCTTAAACCTTTGCTTCTCCTCAAGCAATTCAGTTGATAAATTGAAAGTGAGAAAAAAAACTTTTACGAACTCATTTGCTCCTGTTTGCATAAATAAGCTTAAACAGCACCCAACTTTTCAGCCAACGTTATAACTAACCATGTCGACAATAACTCTTGAAGATTATAATGATTCATATCAATGACATAATCAGCTAGCGAGCAATAATACGATATCTCAAACAGCAACACGTTGTCAAAACAACCATGATATAATATGACAATAATGGTATCTCGCTAGCCCTTTCTGAGACTGCAAAACATAAATTTAGAGCACCTCCAAACTTCAAGCAGTGACTAAACATTGTAATTCATGGTAGAAAAGATCCAGTCATGATGCACCCAACATTAGCTACACAAAATTCATAAATCATGACCGTTGTGCTCTACACAGATTCTCGCACTTGTTTTTTAGAAGGTGATGACATAACATAAAAGTAAATAGAAAGTCCCTTCACAGAGAGAAGCATGGATTTGCAGAGGTGCCAGAGCTCAGTTTTTAAAACAGAGATAAATGATATTTTGAGACATGCACCCTTGTTATTCACTTCATGACCATTAGTTATCAACATCTTCCATGCTAAGCACGCTACTGGCGGTTCCCAAGCGGTAAAAGTAAAGGTTTTGACTCCATTGGGAGTTTTTGTATAGTTATTTCAGTGATGAACTCTTTTTCATGTTTGCAGTTTGGGACTGGGTATCCCTATTACCGCCCATTTTCTCATGCAATGGCGAGTGAATAAACACTCGACGTGAGAATAACCTGCTTAGCACAGAAGATATCGACCACTCCTGTCGTTCCATGAACGATCTAGGAACACATAACGAATAATTTTTGAGAAGTTTTTAGAGGTGGCACGTGCAAATTTACTTAGGACGGGGGGTAATATCGTATATAGGTAGGTATGGTGGACTCATCTGGAATAACTTGGGTTCAAGGTTTTTGATGTACAAGCATAATCCCCACTTAGTACAGGAGAAGGCTAGCAATTAGATTGAGAAGCAGCCAGCTAGAGAGCAACAGCGATCATAACCATGCATTATGCGTAAGTAACATTGCACGCTAGTCTGATTAGGATATGAACACCATGAACATAAACATTATAGAGGCTATTTTGGTTTTGATTCAACTACATGCACGAACATGTACCAAGTGATGCCACTTGAACATTCAGAGGAGGATACCATATCATCATACTACATCACAATCATTTTAATGCTATGCTGATATCCAAGCTAAATCATTATTAGCTCCCAGCTACTTATGCATGGCATGAGAAACTATAATCTCTAATTGTCATTGCAAACATGTTTAATCATAACGGGCTGAATCAATGACGCTAGGTTAAACATATTTACACAGACAAGACAAGTCGAGTTCATACCAGTTTCTCTTTGCCACGACCAGTTCATCGAATGTCGTCATTATTTCCATTCACTTGCACGACCGAATGATATGGAAATAATAATAGTGCAAGAGTGCCATGGACTAAGATAGAATCTGCAGACATTTTATTCAATAGGAGAAGACAAGGTAAAATGGGCTCTTTACTAGTTCAACAATTATTCATATGGGAGCCACTCAACATTTTCATCATGGTCCTCTCCTCGGTACAACTCGAATAAAACATTATAAATTAAAAGAAACACACTGAAATATTTTTGGAGTTTTTGGTTTTCTTCAACAAGAAAATAAGGGAAAAGCAAAAACGAGAAAAACTATTTACACGGGAAAGCTCCCAATAAACAAAAGAAGAGCAAGGAAATCTTTTTGGATTTTCTTTTTAGTACTACTAAGCATGCATAGAAATTAAATTAACTACAACTAAAAAAATTCTTAAGTTTTTCAAACACACAAGAAGAAAGCAAGAAAATAAATCTAAGCATGCATGATACAATGAAAAAGTGTGAACACCGACAATTGGAATAAATAGACATGAATGTAAAGTCGGTGGAAACACGTACTCCCCCAAGCTTAGGCTTTTGGCCTAATTTGGTAGTGAATTAGTAGCCTGGAGGGTAGTAAGGATCCTGAGGAGCGGGCATCCACTCATCCCACTGCGGATCTGCCTGGTGTGCTGCCTCAGCAGCAGCCTGAGCGTTTCGGTAGGCGATGATATCAACAGGCATAATCCTATATTTTCCCCTGGCAACAGAATTAAACAAAGCAGGAGCAGGAAATGGAACAACACCACGAGTCCTCACACTAAAAACTAGGTTATACAGAATAGGGATGTGAGGAGATTCGATATCAGTAAAATGGTGGTGATCCATGGCTGCACGGTCTAGGTAAACCTTGGTCAGAGGGAAATCATGAGGGCGTATCTCAACCTCGAAGTGAGCCGCCAAACGAGTAGCATAAATCCCACCATGTATTTCACCCTATGATTTATTAAGATGGAGGCGACGAGCCACAATAGCTCCCAAGCTATAGGTGTTGTCACCCTCTAGTTCTCGGCGTAAAACAACAAAGTCTGGTGCACTGAGCTCACCTACTTTCTTTCTAGCAAGCAAGCACTTAGCAACAAATAAAGCAGAAGAATGTACGGCAGGAAAGTGTATGCTAGCAGTCATAGTGGCTGACACTCCTCTCTCATCACCCACTGCCTGAGTGCGATAAAAATCCTTAAACCCACCCGGCCTAGGCTCGGCCAAAAGTCAGTAAGTGGTATCTGATGGTTTTTAGCATATAAATTAAAGCTCACTTCAGGGGGATTATTTCTAGGCAAGAAATTAAAGCTCTGAACAAAGATGTTTGTGAGGACGTGGTGCTGGTCACACTCATCTGCAATGAAGTTGGTGAGGTCGGCATTAGCAATATATTGCATGAACTCCTCAAGAATTCTAGCCTCTTGCAGGAACTGGGTGTGCGGCCATTCGCACGGCCGTACCTCTGCCAACCTCTGAGGGTGGAGAACATTGTCAGAAGACTCCCCAATAACACCCTTGGAGTTCTTCTTAGAGCCAAACTTCTTGAAGATATTCATGTTCGCGTACAATTTTCTGAAAAAAATGAGTGACAAAAATTTGTCAACAAAACTTTGTAAGGTTGATAGCAACTACTCATAGGGATACATAGAGGCCATAGCAAGCATTTAAACTACTTAGAACACTAACAATTCAACATGCAAGCACATCTATAGCAGCAACAAGAGTAGCTAATTATTCAAAGTATAAGCCACTAAAACAAAAACTAATTGGACAAATGGTGGAGTCACATACCAAGCAACAATCCCACGAAACAGTTCCGAAAATGGAGCTTCGAGCAAAGAGATCGAAATCTGCGGGTTTGAGCTCAAGAACACGAGAGAGAGCAATGGAGATCTTTTCTGGAGGTAAGTGATCATGTGGTATGAAGAGGTAAGTGAGAGGGCCCACATCGGGACCACAACCCACCAGGGCATGCCTGGGGTTGCTGGCGCGCCCAGGTGGGTTGTGCCCACCTGGTGCACCTCCCTCTGATGTTTATTGCACCAAAAATTCTGAAATATTCACAAAAAAACGTATAAAATTGTCAGGACATTCTGAGAACTTTTATGTTTGGGTCATTTTTTATTGCACAGAAAATTCAAAAAACAGACAAAACATTTTATTTTATTTAACTAATAAAAATAGAGAATAAAAAGTAGGGACAGAAAGTAGTGCTTACTAAATTCATCAAGTTCATACCGTTCAAAAATGATCCATTAATAAGGTTGATCAAGTCTTATTAACAACCACTTTCGATTAGCATGAAACCAAAGAACTTTTGTAAACCACTAAGTTACCTCAATGGGGATATGCATTTCCCCAACAATAAGCATTTCATACTTCTTTTTGACAATGGGTAGAGGTATTAGAAAACTTCCAATAGTGATTGTCGAAGATTTTTCAATAACATTAATACCATTCACTTGGAATTGTTTCTTCGGAAAGTGCACCGTATGCTCACTACCATTAATATGAAAAGTGATCTTGCTTTTATTGCAGTCAATAACAGCCCCTACAGTATTCAAGAAGGGTCTACCAAGGATAATTGACATGTTGTCGTCCTTGGCCATCTCAAGTATAACAAAGTCAGTCAAGATAGTAACATTAGCAGCAACAACAGGTACATCCTCATAGATACCGATGGGTATGGCAGTTGATTTGTCAGCCATTTGCAAAGATATTTCAATAGGTGTGAGTTTATTATGGTAAAGTCTTTTATATAAAGAGAAAGGCATAAAACTAACACTAGCTCCTAAATCATGCAAAGCAGTTTTCACATAATTCTTTTTGATAGAGCAAGGTATAGTTGGTATTCCCGGATCTCCATGTTTTTTAGGTACTCCATCTTTAAAAGTGTAATTAGTAAGCATAGTGGAGATTTTAGCTTCCAGTATTTTTCTCTTATTTGTGATGATGTCTTTCATATATTTTGCATAAGGAGGCATTTTCAAGATATCAATCAAGCGAGTACGCAAAAAGACTGGCCTTAGCATTTCAGCAAAGCGTTCAAATTCTTCATCATCATTCTTTTTAGTTGACTTGGGTGGAAAAGGCATGGGTTTTTGAACCCATGGTTCTCTTTCTTTACCGTGTTTTCTAGCAACAAAGTCTCTTTTATCATACCTTTTATTCTTAGCTTGTGGGTTGTCAAGATCAATAGGTGGTTCTATCTCCACATCATTATTTGGTTCTTTATCATTGGTTGGTTGAGAGTCTTCATGAACCTCATCATTATATCTTTCATTTTTACTCGGTGTGTGTTCATTACCAAATTGAGTTTCAGCATCTGAGATAGAAACTTCATTATCATTATCAGGAGGTTTCTCTATTTCAGGTTCACTAGGAGTGTGCAAAGTCCTATCATTTTTCTTTGCTTTTTCTTCTTGGAAGGAGTATGTGCACTAGTGTTAGCTCTTTGCGAATCTTGTTCCATTCTTTTAGGGTGTCCCTCGGGATAAAGTGGTTCCTGAGTCATTTTACCTCCTCTTGTTGCAACTCTAACAGCAAAGTCGTGCATCTTATGATTCATTTCATCAAGCAATTCTCTTTGTGATTTAGGAACTTGTTCTAACTGAGTTTGTCCCATAGAAGCATGCTTTCCAACACCTCTCACAAGTGTCAGTACCCCGATTCTAAGTCACATCGATCTAGCATGTAACACGTCATATCACTTTGCGGCCTCACGCACGGTATTCCCATGGGTGTCGCCTTACCTGGCCCGGGACCATTTTCGCCTTTTGGCTCACGTATATGATAGTGTCGCTAGCATCCATATGACAGAGAACCCGGGCCGACATGACTAGTCGTGAACCCAAAGTGGCACTAACATACGAGGACAGGCATACATGAAACAACATCGAGCATGTCGGTCATCACCGTGTGAATCTGAGCTATAGCAACTTGGCTAACAGGACTCTGGGAATCCAGGCTATAGCAGGCTAGCAGGACTCCGGAAGTCACTGCGTGACATTCCCCCGAAGGGACAGGCACATGGACGATGTGAATCACATGTCGGCCAGTCTAAGTGTTCCGGAGCAATAGTGCTGGGCTAGCAGGACTCCAGTGAACCGGGCTGTAGCGGACTACCATGGCTCAGCGGAAGCACCAGACTACATTTCCCCATAAGAGAGGCTACCAAGGATAGACAAATAGGTTGTCGGATCCCACACATAGCAATACACGTCACACGTACGCATAACATGCAAGTATGTGTTGTACAACATGGCATCACAGCATAACTCAAACTCATATAGATCAAGGCCCAAAAGGACCACATAGCATTTAATACAAACAGGGGTCTCATGACCCATCATTCAGAGCATACAAGCAATGGAAGCATTACATGTCTGAGTACAGACAACTACAAAAGGAAAAGGCTGAGAAGCCTAACTATCTACAAGACCCTCCCAAGGGTACAAGATTATAGCTGAGGTAACAAACTAGTCATCGAAGTCTATGCAGAACTACTACTGAGACAGAAGTCTCATCTGCAAAAACATAAATTAAGCAACGTGAGTACAAAGTTACTAAGCAAGACTTACATCAAATCCTATCATACATGCATTAGTATAAAGGAGGTATTGTGGGGATCAGTTGCAGCAAGCCAGCTTTGACTCAGTGGCTAACCTATTCTACGACTACGAGTAACTTCTTTGAGGTAAGAAAGCGCACACGAGTCCAGTAATCACCACATCAATACACCACTATGGATTCATTCCCGTATCCCTACGAGAAGGACATCCGTAGAACTCACACTTGTCTTGAGCATTTTAGAGTATCCACTTCAAGTTGTCTATGTACCACATAAGCATCCAAGAAGTCCATAACCGTGGACCCGACTATTCGAATAGATCATGTTAACCCTGCAGGGGTGTACTTCTTCACACATGCTCTCGCCACTTACCACCATGTACATGTCGTGTATCTCGGCAACCTTCAAGTGGAATCCTGGCGAGGGAGTCGGCCACGACCTGACTAACCACACAAGACTCTAGTCGAGGTTTATCGCCTATTCGGGTTCCATCCGCAAGGAGATCCGGCTAGGGTGTCGCTCACGGCCCCAAACGATGTGAGCAGGGTTCCCAAGCCAACCATCCGGGTGCCACTCGGTACACCATGCCACTATGCCTAGTCTGTCCCAAGCCCACCTGGGCGGGTGCCACTTTGTAGACTACTAACACTACCTACAAACTCCAGAAACTAATTGCAACTCTTGGATAGAGATCAAGTTGGTTAATAAGTTGAGAGGGGCACTTAAGGATTCTAATGTGTGGTAGTAGCTAGTCATTGGACAACATACACATAACTCAGTGCTTAAGGGCGGTTCCAGTGAGACAACCCACCATGTACTCCTACATGGCCTCTCACCGCTACCTTTACCAAATCGTGTTCACACACTTAACTCTCAGCACCAGAACATATCATAACACTCCAATTCATTCCCAATGAATCATACCTGACACAACTCTAAGCAATATCAGGCATGCCATGGTAGGAACACAACATGGCTCAATCAACGCCTACACATGCTAGTTGGTTTCAACTATTTACTGTGGCAATGACAGGTCATGCAGAGGAATGGGTTCAACTACCGCAGGATAAAGTAGTAGTTGAATCGTTGTTGTCCTAATACAATAAAAGAGAGTAGGATCGAGAGAGTGGGATTGTATCAGAATGAACAAGGGGGGTTTGCTTGCCTGATAAATCGACAGTAGAGCACTCCTCTTCAGACAGGTACTCTTGAACACTCCCCGGAGTAGGACCTATCGAGAAGAACGATGCCGACAATCAATACACAAGCATATGCAACAATACAATGCATGATGATGGCATGTAGATGTGATGTTTTTTGTCCAAATGTAACCAGCAACAAGTTCAATGGAGCTCATTTGAATCAAGGATTCAAATGCAACTCCAAACTTAAGCATTTGAAATGCCCTTTATGTTTTTTCACTTAAACAACATGTATAAGTTGGTTTGTCATGCATGAAACTGGTATAGATGGATATATTGAATTTTTCTGATAATTTTTCATATATAAATTATTTCGATCTGAGCTACGGTTGAATTTCTGTGACTTTTAGAAGTTTTGCTAATTTTCTGGAATTTCCAAAATAGAAATAATCCAGAAAATGGTTAATTGCGTCAGCACTGTGTCATGCCTGCGGCAGCAAGTCAACTGCGCTGACTAGAGTCAAACCTGACTTGTGGGGTCCACATGTCAGTGGCACAATGTTAAACAGGGGGTTATTACTAATCTAATTAAAATATTAGGGCGCAGGGGCCCACTATCAGTGTCAGGGTTTAGTTAAATGGTGATTAGCCTTAAGCTAATCACCTGGCAGGCCGGGCCCGCATATCAGGCCGGCGAGGTCGTCGCCGGCTACCTCTGGTCGTGGCGGAGTCCGTGCTGCAGGGCACGGGGGCGGCGGCTGAGAGCACCGGGGTGCAGCCCGGGCTCGCCCGCATCCAGGGGGTTAGGTGGGACACGGCGGGGACGCCGGATCTCGCCAGAGCGGAGCTCGCGGCGGCGGCCGAATCTCGGCTCGAGCGGCAGGATGGGCCAGAGGGCGTGGTGGCTCATAGCGATTCCGGGGAAGTCGTCAGCGAGCTCGGGGACGCGCTGAGGTCGACGGGGCGGCAGTGGCGATCTCTGGTGGTGGATGTTGAAGATGACGGCGGAGGTGGCTCCACAGGACATCCGGCGATGCGTGGCTGATGGAGACGATGCAGGACGATGGAGCGGAGCTCTTGGGAACGACATAGGGGCAAGGGGGTGGCTCTGGCGACGACTACGGCGAACAGCGGCGAGGATGGCGCTCAGCCATGGCTGCGGCAAGCAAGGGAGAAGGCGAGGGGAAAAGTGAGGAGGTCGACCGGATCGGGACGGGACCCGTGACGTCGCCCAGCGCCTCACGCTGGCAGGGGAGAGGGTAGGCAGATTGGTGGCGTGGTGGCACGGCGGTGCGCGCGCGTCGGCCACACGCCTGTCCGACTGGCGCGAGGACAACGACGACTGGCACTGGGCCAGTGGGCCGGCTAGGCTGCACAGTGCCACGTAGGTCGGCCCATGTAAGCTTTCTTTTCTATTTTGTTTCTATTTTCTATTTCTGACATTTGTTTTAAAACTAATACTAGACCAATTTATTTTCTTATGCCAATTTTTGTAGGAGCTAGTGGTATTATTCTAGAGCTCCTCAAAAACTGGCATAATTTTTGGACATATTATATATATATAACATATATATATCCAATGCAAATAATTATGCATTAATTCCAAATGACCAAAATAAATATTTATGATCTCTTAAAAATATTGGTTTGACTTTTACATCTGACCAATATTTTCAGAGAGAGACATGAACATTTTCTTGGACCTTTTTGGAGCAATTTTTATCTGGGTTATTACCAGGAATGATTTCTGAGGGTTTCGATGCACACATGACTAGCTAGTCTAGGTCATACTAGAACTAGGGATGTGACAAGAAGTCACTCATGTGAGCAATCATATCATAATTATATTTCAATTGTTTCATAACATTTGCATTGAAGTAATCTTGTTTTCTAATGTAGTTTTCAAACTCATAAAGGCATTGACTAGGATGCATATTGTGAGGATTATCATTATCATTAAACTTCATAAGAGAATTTACCTCTACCACCATAGGCTGTGGTGGTGTATTAAGCCCATGTATTTCTTCAATAGGGGGTAAAATTTTAAAATCATCAGCTTTAATACCTTTTTTCTTCATAGATTTCTTTTCCTCTTGCATATCTTCGGGACTGAGATATAATATACCCCTCTTCTTCGGAGTGGGTTTAGGCAGTGGTTCAGGAATATTCCAATCATCATAATTTTTCAATATGTTATTCAATAATTCTTTAGCTTGTCCAACAGTTCGTTCCCTGAAAACACAACTAGCACAACTATCTAGGAGGTCCCTAGAAGCATCGGTAAGTACATTATAGAAGATATCAAGTATTTAATTTTTCTTAAGAGGATGATTAGGAAAATCATTAAGTAACTAGCAGGGCCTCCCCCAAGCTTGTGGGAGACTCTCTTCTTTAGTTTGCACAATGTTAAATATTTCCTGTAAGGTAGCTTATTTCATATGAGGAGGAAAATATTTTTCAGAGAAGTAATAAATCATATCCTGGGGACTACGCACACAACCAGGAGCAAGAGTATTGTACCAAGCTTTAGCATCACCCTTTAATGAGAAAGGAAATAATTTGAGAATAAAGTAATAACGAGTTTTCTCATCATGAGTAAAAAAGGGTGGCTATGTCATTCAACTTAGTAAGATGTGCCACAAAAGTTTCAGTTTCATAACCATGGAAAGGATCAGATTCAACCAAAGTAATTAACTCTGGTTTGACAGAGAATTCATAATCATTATTATCAATAAATATAGGTTAAGTTGCAAACTTAGGATCACATTTCATTCTAGCATTCAGAGATTTTTCTTTATACTTGTGTAATAATTTCTCTAGATCATCTCTATCATTGCAAGCAAGAATATCTCTAGTTGCTTCTTCACTCATAACATAACCTTCTGTTATCTTAAGCAATTCATATCTAGGAGGGCTAGTTCTAGCAGGCGTTTTAGGAGTTTCAGTTTCAAGCTCATCATCACATTCAACAACATCATGTTGTATTAATCTAGCAATTTTTTTATCAAGAAATTCACCAAGTGGCACATCATCATTATCAAGCAAATCATCATAAGAATCATTCATAGTAGAAGTAGCATCATCAATAACTTGCGACATGTCATAATTAATAACATGTGGTGGTGTTGCAAGTTTACTTATAACATAAGGTGAATCTAAAATGGAACTGGATGGCAGTTCCTTACCTCCCCTCGTCTTTGAGGGAAATATTAAAGTCCTAGCATCCTTCAGATTCTGCATAGTGATAAATTGATAATAATCCCAAGTGACTCGATAAATATAGCAGTAATTTTGTAGCATGTGTAACAATGATGATAGCAGTAGTAACTTAGCAAAACAATATGGACAAGTTCATAGGTATTGGATCGGTGACTTGTTGGATGATATTCATCATGAGACAGTTATAACCTAGGGCGATACGGCACTAGCTCCAGTTCATCGATATAATGTAGGCATGTATTCCGTAAATAGCCATACGTGCTTTATTAAAAGAACTTGCATGGCATCTTTTGTGCAACCCTCCTGTGGCAGCGGGGTCCATATTGGAAACCAAGGGATATTAAGGCCTCCTTTTAATAGAGAACCAGAACAAAGCATTAACACATAGTGAATACATGAACTCCTCAAACTATGGTCATCACCGGGAATGGGCCCGGTTGTTGTCACTCTGGGGTTGCCCGATCATAACACGTAGTAGTGACTATAACTTGCAAGATCGGATCTAGAACATGGATATAATGATGATAACGTAAATGGTTCAGATCTGAAATCATGGCACCCAGGCCCAAAGTGACAAGCATTAAGCCTAGCAAAGTCATATCAACATCAATATAAGAACATAATGGATACTAGGTATCAAGCCCTAACAAAACTAACTCGATTTCATGATGAGTCTCATCCAACTCCTCACCGACTAGTGAGCCTACGAAGAAATGACTCACTCCCGGTGGGGAGCATCATGGAATTGGCGATGGAGAAGGGCGGGTGATACCCCGCCTCCGGAGCCCCAAACGGACTCTAGATCTTCCCTCCCAAGGAAGAACAGGGCTTGGCGGCGGCTCCGTCTCATGAATTGCGATAATTCTTTCTCCTTATTTTTTTGTGGAAATATGTGATTTTATAGTATCAGGAGGATCGTCAGCACGGCCACCAAGTGGGTACAACCCACCTGGGCATGCCAGGAGAGGGGAGCACACCCTGGTGGGTTGTGCCCACCTAGGGGCCCCTCTGTGGTGGGTCTTGGCTCCAGAAATTCATATTATTGATATAAAAAATCCTCGCAAAGTTTCGTTCCATTCTGAGAACTTTTATTTCTGCACAAAAACAATGCAATGGTAGTTCTGCTGAACACAGCGTCTATCTGGGGTTGTTTCATTCAAATCATGCAAATTAGAGTCCAAAACAAGATTAAAAGCATGACAAAAAGTAAGATACGTTGGAGACGTATCATGTACCAGTTTCCTCTTTGGAGCTAAGGAGGCAAGCGCAGACATGGAGTGTGGGGACCCCGACTCATAACTCAAGATCACCGAATGCACGTGTACAGTGATCCCAGAGATCAATGCTCACTGAAACCACATAAGATGAATAACAAGAGTCTTACATCCATACATACTGTCTTACACAAATTATGACCATTATGGTCAAGTCTTACATACATAAAGCCTGAGGGGCTGAACATCAAATAAAATCAAGCAGCGGAAATCTTCGTTGATAAGTAGAACCCATGCCATCTGCCTTAACCCTACATGCATTCTGACTAGTAAAGCGTCCTAGTTCACACGTTCATCACCGAAGTACTCTTCCTCATAATCTTGTTCTTCCATGCCTGGCCAATTAAATAACCATTGGCAAGCCAATGAGTACTTTGAATGTACTCGCAAGCAACCCATGTTTTGGAAGAAGTATGATAGGGAATGAAAGCACAAAATAGGAAATGTTTACAGAAAGCTAATTTTGAGTGCAATGAAATGTGCTACCTACTTGTGAGGCATGCATCATAAGAGTCCAGTTATCCAGGTGAATAGGTTACAGATATCAACACAAACCAAGTTTAGATTATCTCCAACTTAGTCAACCCATTGAGTCCTTTGACATGACTCAACCCGCTCTCTTCACACACACACACACATACACGCACGCACACACACACCAGGTTTTGCAAACATTGGACGTAGCCCAAGAGCGGTTACCCAACTGTCCTTGACTGTGGAGACGGCTATTCGAATAGTTTTACACCCTACAGAGGTTGCACACTTTACCCACAAGATCTGGGAAGCTTTTGTGTCATCCACGATCTCGCAGTACCTCAAGTACTTGGGGGAAGCGCCCAATCACTATCTTTCCCTAGGAGACACTAACATAGGGTCCACTCGTTGGTACACGGCCTTTGTGTATAAGCATCACGTTCTTGGGACTCTGCCCTTTTCATTATCACACATACACGCAGGGACCAATGGTGTGTCCTGTGAAAACAATCATGTCCGCCTATCCAAGCACGACCCCGTCCCGAGAGTGACCTCATGTCACCCCCGTCACTAGTAATGTGGGCACCATGCTAGTATCGGCCTAGGTAATCAATAATGCACCGTTAAATAAGGGGTAGAGTGGTTGTACATGTAATGTTAGAGTAACGGTTGCAACATAAACCAATCCGTTTTCGAAAACAACACACTCACTTGCCTCGGTACACAACGTTTTCATCAAGTCGTTACTCAACTCAACATCTCCCTCGGGCATAAGTGGCACCCGACGAGGTTTTCATAAAGTCTTTTGAAAATACTTTGTTTTCATCAACATGCATATACCCGACCCATTTGCGTAGCCACTACTTTAGCATCCTGTCTACTCCCACCCGCATAACCCTCATAGGAAGGTAGGGTCATGCTTGATGCAAGTTTCAATATGAAAGTAACAAAGGCAAGCAACCAAAGTGGTCACCACCTCAACAAGATCCCGGTGCATTGATAATAAGGTGCTACATGAGATGCATGAAAAAGGTTTCTTAAACATGGTCAAAGGGCTGCTTACCTGGCTCAACAAAATCTTCTGGGTCTTCAAAGTCTTCTGGTCCAACTCCTTCGTCAGCAACACAATCTATCGCCGCAAAATAATAACTTGAAAAATAAGGCAATAGTAAAACAGAAAAATCAAAGCGCTCAAAAAAATATCAACTTATTTTTGTTAAATACTAGATGGAAAACTAAGAAGGGGAAAATTCTTAGTTTTCGATTTGGAGCTAAAGGGACAGAGTAATGGATTTTCAAATAGGGATTTAATTGCTCAAATTTGAATTTAAATTTGAATAGTACAGAAAAGTTTGATGGATATTTATGAAAGATACACCATTAAATAGGTGGGATTATTACAAGAATTTAGGAGTTGCAATTATTGCATTTGGATAAATATTTTATCCTGTGGCAATTTTACAAGATTGAAAGAAAAGAAAAAGAAAGAGGGCACTGTGACACTAGGCCAGAAAGGCCATAGTGCACTAGGCCCAGTGGGAGTCCAGCCCGCACGAGGCTGTCACGTCGAAGGCATAAAGGAAGATTATGCCTTCAGCCGATGGAGCGAACCGATGCGCGCGCGTGCGTTTTTAAACCCGATAGGTGGGTCCCACCCGTCAGGACGTGAGGCTCACGGACAGGGCCCACGGCCGTTGTCGTCTACCCTTGCCCAGAGGTGACGGCGAGCTCGTCGGTGGCGATATAGGGCATGGATGGATGCATGGGTGGTACCGTTGAGCTCAGAGAGGTGCCGTCGTTCGGATGGAGGTGGAGTTGGTCGCCGGGGTGGCCTGGTTCGTCGGCGACGAGGAGGCAGGGCAGCGGCGCTTCAGGAGGTGGATGGACTGCTCCGCTCGGCCTGTAATCGATGCAGAAGAGGGAGGGGAAATGATCAGTGGGCTCTTGTGGCTCCAGATCGAGCGAGCGTGGGGCGGAGAGGGCCCGTACCCTCTGGATCGACGGTGACCCAAGGCGGCGGAGCTCGAGATCGACCTCGAGCTCGGGCGGCTCTGGGGATGAACATGAGGCACATAAGGACGATTTGGAGTGGGAGAGAGGGAGTGGTGCAGAGAGATGAGCTCAGTATGGCCTTAAATAGGTTGGCCGAGGCTCACTGTGGATGTAGCCCACGGGTGCCTACGGCGATGGCTCTGGTGGCCACGGGAGAGAGCAGGGGATGTTGTGCGGTTCTCGTGGGGATGGTGCAGGGTGCTGGGAAGGGAGAGAAGGAGAAGCACAATCTCGAGGTGGGGTCCGTGCTCGAGAAGAGAGTGGCGGAGCTGGGCGGTGTTCTGCTCACGCGCGGGCTGGCCAGGGGAGAGAGAGGGAGGAGGGGCCGACCAGCTGCAGTGCTGCGGACGCTGAGGTGCATCAGCGGGCATGCTGGGAGGCCCGAGGTGGTCGTAGGGGGTTGGCAGGAGGCGGCTACAGTGCCTGACCGCATTGTAGCATGCTCTAGAGCGTACAAATGGCCAGCATGGCATTGTTTAAGGGGCAGGGGCATGCCCACTCATGTCTGGTAGAGCTAGGGAGTAGTAAAGAAAGGGGAGGAAGCTTTGGATGCCATGGATGGCAACTGGAGTGAGGAGGGAGGTGAGAAAGAGAGAGGAATTGCTGACCAGGGAGGTTAATGGGGGTGTTTTACCACTCAATCTTTGAGAAATTGATAGGGTAGAGTTACTGGAGGTAGACGAGGACTAGGAGGGGCTGTGGCAAAAAGTTGAGCCTAGGGAGATTAGTGTAAGAGGTCAAAGTAATGCTTTTGGAAAATTTGCAGAAGGTGCTTGATGTTGGTTTGGGCTATCAAATGGATTCCATTTGGCATGAGACTTAACAGGATCAAATGGAATATGAAAATGATCCTGATCACTAAGTTTGAGCTCATTTGAGTAAAGTTGATAATGCAATTCTTGTAAACCCTAGAAATCAACAGAAATGGGGTTTTCAAGATCTAGTCATGCAAAACTATTCTCCTTGATGCTCCACTTTGTGTAGTGTCATCATTTGGAGATGTAAGCATGGCCATAGAATTTGAGGTAAAAAGGAGGATGTTGGCAATGTAAAGTTGTTCAATCTTGGATTTGGTCAGAGAGGGTTTTGGGGCACTTTTGTGAACAAAAACTATTTTGATTGAGTTGAAACTATGCAAAGTCATAATATTATGCATATGTGACTTCTAGAACTTTCCTGGAATTTTTGGAGAATATTTCCTTTGTAAATAATTCAAAGTTTGAAATATCTAGAAAGGGTTTTGAGGGATTTGACCAATATTTTGAACATGACCATGTGCTTAAACTCTTATATACGGAAAATAAATGTCCACTGAGTTTCCATAAATTTTATCAAATATTTTGGAAGCAGTTAAATAATTTTAACCTATTAAAGACCACTTCCGTGCTAAAGAAAAAGCCTTTACATAAAATAGGAAAATAACTTTTAAAATTATTATTTTTGTGGTTTACGGGACTCCTATACCTAATAGG
The DNA here is from genome assembly GCF_003073215.2 of Triticum urartu. Lineage (NCBI taxonomy): Eukaryota > Viridiplantae > Streptophyta > Magnoliopsida > Poales > Poaceae > Triticum > Triticum urartu. The sequence goes on from NC_053024.1 coordinate 354,994,853, forward strand.
AGTCAAATATACTCTTTGAAAGGTTTTTCATACACCAAATTAAGTACTTGTAGTGCAAACCTCAATTCAGGGGTTTTTGGAAAACTAAATTTAGAAAATACTTTTCGGCCAAATTAATTTTGTAAGAAAATACTATATTGTACTATACACATGGCATGATCATTTGGCAGAAGTTCGGAGCAAGGATATGAAGTATAGAAGGTGGAGTTGTGCTGACTTTAAAGAGCACTAGAAATCACAGACAGAAATCCAACTCAAATAAAAAGCCAAATAATGCAAAAGTTTTTGTTGATCCAAATTTTTACGCTTTATTAATGCAAATGACATGTTACAAAATACTGGGTGTGACACGGAGTCTTGAGGAATCAGCCAAAGGTGTCCATTCCCATGCAATAAGACCAAGACCGCCAGGACGACAGAACGGAAGTCCTCGCCGAGCCCACCCCAGCGTCACGACCAGAGGCTTTTGCAGGCGAAGACTACTTTTGTCAGGATAGCGTGTACTAGTCGTCTCCCTTCGAATTTGGATGTTGTGGGATGCCTTCCTGCCTTCATTTGGGAAGAGGACCAGGGCCCCTCTAAATAGGGCAGGACCACCACTGTAGAAGGGACGGATCATTGAGATCATCCTCACACCCACCAGCTCATCGAGCACAAGAACACTCCTCTTCCTGAGGTTTTTCTCCCACTATACTAGTTCATCCTCAGCCCAAGGCCAATCCACCACAAAGCAGGAGTTGGGTTTTACACCGCAAGGTGGCCCGAACTTGGGTAAACTGCTGTGTCTCTTTTCCATTCAGTTCTTCGAGCTAGGCCGTGAGATTAGCAAGTAGGCAAACTGGGGAGGACGAGTGCTTTGCACGCACCCAGAGTTCGAACCTCTCAATGGTCTGTAGAACCCGAAATATGGGAGAGATCACTTGACAGCTCATTTCACACCCTAGCCCTGATGATTCAAGAACGTCTTGACTTCAAAGATCTCGATCCATCTAAAATACTTGAGAGGCTCAACACACACGAGTTCTAGATATCTGAGAAGAGAAACATCTATGGTCATTTCCTCATCTGAAGAAGAATCTGACTACAGTTGAGGATCGTGAAGACATTGGAAAGGATCTAGCTATGCTCGTGAAGAAGTTCCAGAAGTTCTCGAAAAGGAATTGCTTTGGAAAGTCTTCAAGATCCAGCTCATGAAATGATGAGCCTTCCACTCATGACCACAAGAAGAGAACATGCCACAAATGCAAGAAGCCGGGACACTACATCTCTGAGTGTCCACAATGGGACAAGGAATCTAAGAAGAATAAGAAGAGCAAGGAATATGATTCTAATGACAAGAAGAAGAAGAAATCCTCAAAGTCCTCTTCAAAGTCTTCATCAAAGTCTTCATCTCACAAGAAGAGCTCATCTAGCAAGGCTCGTGCATTTGTTGGCAAGGATATGGATTCGGAATAGGATTCTTCTTCTGAGGAGGTGGAGGTAGTCCGAGGAGGAGCCTGATTCAGGCGTGGCAAGCCTGGCTCTAGCTTCGGCATTCGTCGCCAAGTCCATCTTCAACACTGAAGACAATGGTCAAGTCACCAATGCTGAAGCCGATGATGAGGACCACTCTGCTCTGACCTACTACTTCATGGCACGAGGTGCCAAGGTAAACTCACGCGATGCTTACTTTCAAACATCCAGTGAATATGACTCTGAATGTGAATCCAAACCTAGCTACAAGACCCTGGCTAAAATTGCAACTGAACAACAAACTACTATGGAACATATTCAAAAGTTGCTAGACAAAAGTGATGACCTGTTGGACGCAGAAATGAATGGAACTCGGTCCTTAATTGAAGACATTAAAAATCTTCATGCTAAGTACGAGGAACTTGAAAGCTTACATGAAACTCTCTCAGCTACTCATGAGAAGCTTTCCTATGATTATCTTCAAAGGAAGCAAGAACTTGAGAATCTAAGAGCGTCTCATGAAGATCTTCAAAAAGAGAACGATTCACTTCGCGTTCAACAGATCAGTTCCTCTCAAGAAGACTTTGTGCCACCATGTTTAAAATGCCTTGACTGTGATAATGTTGTCTCTGTTGCTAAATGTTCTACTGTTGTTAATGTTGCAATATCTTCAAATGCTGATGTGGTGACTAACCCCTCATCTGAGGATACCACTACTATTGCTGATGAGAATGCTAGGTTGAAGGCATTGCTTGAAACAGGGATGTACAAAAGCCTCAAAGGGCATCAGACATTATGTGATGTCCTCAAGAAACAGATTCTGAACTGAAACCCTAGAATAGAGGGTGTTGGGTTCGAGAGGAAAATGAATGTTGGTGGTTCACATAGGAAGCCTGAGCAGTACCCCAAAACCACATGGGTTGCTGCAAAGGGCCCTTTAGTGGATACATCTACCTTATCTGGTTTCACTTGTGCTAATCCCATTATCATTAATGAATGCTTTGATGCCAATTATAAGATGTTTAAGAATCAGAATGGTGAAGTGTTTGTCAGGTTTATTGGTACTAACTGCAGGAACATACCACTTTGAAGAAGATCTGGGTGCCCAAAAGTAGTCTTGGGAAGCTTCCCATGAATGTCATCATTACACCACCTGGGAAGAAGACAAACCCCAGACCAAAGGCTTCATATGGTCCAAAGGCTTCATAAAGACTAAGGACCTTACATGGTCACCCTAACGCCAATGTTTTGCAAGGAAACCATACTCGGACTTATGAATATGAACGTGTTTCTTCAAACCGCTATGTTCATAAAACCAAGAACTTCTCTGCCTATTGTTATGAGTATTATTCACCTCCTGCAAGGCTATTTGCTAGGGCCCCAAAGCCAAAGTTCTCAGATGTTTCTCTTAGACTCATTGCTTCTAAGCTACCCCTGAAGATGTGGGTGGTTAAGAAGAATTAACTTTCTTTCGCAGGTCTCCAGCCGGAAATCAAAGGATTCACACGCTAATGCCAGGGACCTAAACCATCTTGTGGGACGCAAGATAAAGTGACAAAATGGTCTTACTATGTATTTCGTCCAAGGGTTTCTGGACAAACATCCTATATACCCCAACAAGGATCTGAACTTTGATAGTATGCTTGTTCGTCAAATGTTTATGCTTCACACTTCTCTTTGTGAAGCCTATCCCCCTTAATGAACTGTAGGGTACATCTCCGTAGGCTACTGAGTGGATTATGCACAGTGGATGCACTAACCACATGACTGGTGATCGAAGTATACTTATGGAGTCAACCCTACGTCCGTATGACAAAAGTCACATCACATTTGCTCACACTAGTAAAAGCAAGGTATTGGGCCTAGGTAGAGTTGCAATCTCAAAGGATTAGCACATGGATAAAGTGATGCTTGTGGAATCCCTTAGTTTCAACTTAATGTCTGTCTCAATGCTTTGTGAACTATACATGATTGTGATGTTTGGAAAGTATCGTGGCCTTGTGCTTATGGAATCAGACAAATCTCTAGTGTTCGATGGGTGTTGAAGAGACGACCTTTATATGGTAGATTTCTCTGCAGGACCACAACTTGCCATATGTCTTCTAGCAAAAGCTTCCGAGTGCTGGCTCTAGCATCGGAGGCTAGGGAAAGTAGGCATGAGGAACATGCACACTCTCATGAAGAATGAGCATGTCATTGGCATCGAGAACGTCAAGTTCAAGAAGGATCATCTGTGTGGTGCCTGTGAAGCTGGGAAGATGACAAGGGCAAAGCATCCCTCGAAGACAATCATGACGATAACACGACCCTTCGAGCTGCTTCATATGGACTTATTTGGCCCTACTCATTACTCCACCCTTGCTACCACTTCATGTCTCTATGGCTTCATTATTGTTGATGATTACTCAAGATACACACGGGTGCACATAATTCTCTACAAGAGTGAAGTGCAGGATGTCTTCAGGCGATTCGCCAATCGTGCCAAGACCAACTATGGCATGAGGATCAAGCACATCAGAAGTGACAAGGGCATAGAATTCAAGAACACCGACCTTGACACTTATCTTGATACATTGGGCATCACACATGAGTTCTCTGCTCCATACACACCTCAGCTGAATGGCATCATGGAGCGCAAGAATAGGACCCTTGTTGAAATGGCATGTACGATGCTTGATGAATACAAGACTCCAAGAAAGTTCTGGCCTGAAGCCATTGGAACTGCTTGCCACATCATCAACAGAGTTTATCTTCATAAGTTCCTAAAGAAGACATCCTATGAGCTCCTGACTGGTAAGAAGCCAAATGTCAGCTATTTCCAAGTTGTTGGTGCTAGGTGCTGGATCAAGGATCTGCATCACACTTCAAAAATTGCACCGAAAGCACATGAAGGTTTAATGCTTGGTTACGAAAAGGATTTGCACTCATATAGAGTATTCAACCTCTTTCACTATAAATTAGTTGAAACTGTAGATGTGTGGTTCAATGAGACTAATAGCTCGCAAAGAGAGAACCTGCCAAATGTGCTAGATGAAGCCTCACCAAGTGAATCTATCAAGCTAATGGGTACTGGAGAAATCATACCTACAGAGGAACATGCCGAAGAGGAAATCATCATTTCTGCACCTAACCAACATGAAGACAATGCTCAGCCTGAAGCCAATGCTCAGGATGAAGACAATGGTTAGCAAGGGCAAAATCTTCTTCCAATACATCCTCGGGATGCAAATGAAGTCCATATTGAGAATATAATTGACAGTATCAATGCACCTGGTCCACTCACTTGTTCCAGAGCAACACGGCTAGAAAACTTCTGTGGGAACTTTGCATTTGTGTCCATCTCTGAACCCAACAAAGTTGATGAAGCCTTTATGGAACCTAAATGGATTCAAGCTATGCAAGAAGAGGTTCAACATTTTGAGCTGAACAATGCATGGGAGCTTGTGAAGCGTCCTGATCCTGGCAAGCACAATATTATCGGCACCAAATGGATCTATCAAAACAAACAAGATGAGCATGGTTAGGTTGTCAGAAACAAGGCTCGGCTCATTGCTCAAGGTTACACACAAGTGGAAGGAATTGACTTTGATGAAACCTTCACTCCTGTGGCTAGGCTTGAAGCCATTCACATACTATTAGCCTATGCCAACCACAAAAAACATTCTTCCGTATCAAATGGATGTAAAGAGTGCCTTCGTCAATGGCAAAATTGAAGAAGAAGTGTATGTTGCTCAATCGCCTGGTTTTGAAGATCCGAAGTGTCCTAACATGGCATACAAGCTCAACAAGGCATTGTATGGCCTCAAACAAGCACCTCGTGTTTGGTATGACACACTCAAAGACTTCCTGAAGAGCAAAGGCTTCAAACCTGGTTCTCTAGATCCCACTCTCTTCACAAAGACATATGATGGTGAACTATTTGTATGCCAAATCTATGTGGATGACATTATCTTTGGCTGCACTGACAAGAGATACAATGATAAGTTTGGGAACATCATGCAAGAGCAATATCAGATGTCCATGATGGGTGAGCTGAAGTTCTTCCTTGGTTTTCAAATCCATCAACAGAGAAATGGCATCTTCATATCACAAGAGAAGTACCTCCAAGATTGCCTGAAGAAGTTTGGAATGCAAGACTGCAAAGGGTACACGATGCCAACCCCCCGCTCACTCCCTTTTTACCAAGGGCCACTGCGACCATCCAGGCCGAAGTAGCGTTCAAGACAAGGATGGGAGCACCCTAGTTCCGAGAGAGCGGCGAGGTTTCTCTATGCACAAGTTATAGCTTATAGAACAATAATGGATAAGAGGTAAACTTATTTGCTTGGCTTGCCGGGGATCACTGTGCCCTGCAATCTTCTCGACCCTTATTAGAGCCAAGTTCACAACAGGAACCTGCAACTTCATGTAGATGAGAATGGATGCAGGATGCAATCCTATCTATATGCATATGCAAAGGCTCCTGAAATGCTTATGCAATGATCTGGGTGTGCTCGTGCATGCATGCGATCTTGATTGGGGGCCCCCCACAACGCTTATTTATTTTCTCTTGCACAGGGTCATCGCCCCGGCTTTGTATAAGGGGTTACATGCAACTGAGGCAAGGCCTGTACAAAAGGGTGGCTATCGGGCAAAGCCCGGCAGCCTCGCACCTTATGGGTAGTATCTGCGGAGATGCTCAATGTTCCATGAGTTTTGCAACTTAGTGCTATCCCCGGTCTCCAGACAGACTGCGCCAGGTCTAGTGACTCATACCACCTAGTAAGGGCCTTCCCACTTTGGTGATAGCTTGTTTGTACCCTTGGCAGACTGAACGCGCCTAAGGACAAGGTCACCTTCCTCAAAACACCGGGCATGAACCCTGCGGCTATGATAGCAATGCAGGGCTTGCTGGTAGCGTGCAGCACGCGTAGCAGCCCGGAGACGGTTTTCCTTGAGTAGCACGGCGTCGTCACGCTGGTGCTGATCTTGCGCTACTTTAGCATAGGCAAGTACTCGAGGGGACCCGTAAATGAGTTTCGTGGGGATAACTGCTTCTGCCCCATAGACCAGGGAGAAGGGAGTTTTCCCGGTAGCTCGGTCAGGTGTTGTTCTGAGGGACCAAAGAACTACCGGCAGCTCCTCGATCCACCGCCTGCCGTGCTTCTACAGCGTATCAAAAGTCCGTGTCTTGATTCCACAAAACACTTCAGCGTTCACCCTCTCAGCTTATCCATTGCTCCCGGGGTGTGCCACAGAAGCGAATGAGATTTTGCATCCTAGGGTATGAACGTATTGCATGAAGGCGTGGCTCGTGAACTGGGTGCCGTTGTTAGTGATGATACTTGACGGAACTCCGAAACGACACACCAATTCTTTCAAGAACTTGATAGCTAACTGAGCAGTCACCTTTCTCACGGCAGTCACTTCCGCCCACTTTGTTACTTGTCGATGACAACGAACAAGAATTCAAATCCCCCGATTGCCCGAGGGAAGGGGCCGGGGATATCGAGCCCCTAGACCGAAAATTGCCATGATAGAGGGATTGTCTGAAGAGCTTGGGTAGGTAAGTGTATTTTCTAGGAATGGAACTGACAGGCTTCACATTTCATGACTAACTCACCCGCATCTTGGAGGGCTGTGGGCCAATAGAACCCTTGCCGGAATGCTTTGCCAACTAATTCCCTTGATCCAATGTGGGAGCCGCACATTCCTTTGTGAATCTCAGCCATCAGTTCCTTTCCATCCTCCCGGCAAACACACTTCTATTTCACACCATTGGGACTCCTTCTGTATAGAGTGTCATCGGCAAACTGATACATATTAGCCCTCCGGGCTACTCTTTCAGCTTCATTTAGTTGCCAGGGAGTTGTTCGGTTTGGAGGAAGTGCACAATGTGCCTTGCCCAAGTTGGAGCCTGGGGCTCGGCAACGAGGACTAGCGGCACCTCCTCTGCTGTGGGAGCACCACCCTCGTTTGCGGGGTCCATAGGCCCGGTTGGAGGGGGTGGTCCGGCAGGCTACGAGGAGTTGGTTTTGACAGGGTCTCTGCCAGGAGAAGCTTACCGTAGTCCAACTTTCTCCTCTTTCGGGCCATTGTGGTAGGTGATACGGAGGTTTGAGAGAGATGGAGAACAAAATTTCTTGGTTCCACAGGAAGCTTCTGCGCAGCACACTTTGACAGGTGATCAGCTATGTTGTTTTCCGCACGGGGTACGTGCTCTTTTTGCAACCCATCAAAGTGCTTCTCCAATCTCCTTACTTCCTCGACGTATGCTTCCATCAATGGGCTTTGGTAATCCTTGTTGACATGTCTTACCACAAGCTGTGAATCTCCTCGAATGAACAACTTCTTAATTCCCAATTCCATTGCAATCCCGATCCCGGCAAGGAGCCCTTCATACTCTGTTGTATTGTTGGTGGCTTCTTCCCGGGAAAAGATCATCTGGACGACATAGTTGAAGTGCTCCCCGGAGGGGCAACAAGAAGCACGCCAACCCCTGCACCTTATAGGGAAAAATCACGATCAAAATACATGATCCATTCTTGGGGTGATTCCTTGCCGGGGATGGTTGTCTCTTTCCGTTCCTCTTCAAGGGTCGGGGTCCATTCTACAATAAACTCTGCCAATGCCCTGCTCTGAATAGTTGATGTGATCTCAAACTTCAAACCAAAGCTGGATAACTCCAAAGCCCATCCCACTATTCTACCAGTTGCCTCGGGGTTTCAGAGTATCCTTTGTAACAGAAAACGAGTAACAAGCGTGACCTCATGGACTTGGAAGTACTAACGCAGTTTCCTTGAGGCCATAATGAGACCAAAGATCAACTTTCGCACACCAGACCCCCTGTAACAAGGAGTTGACGAAGTACACTGGGCGCTGCACTACTTTCTTCCTTGTCGTGTCCCTTGGGTTGTTTTCATTGTCGTGCTCACTGCTGTCCTGATCCTTCTCTGACTCTATTGTTCTCTGTTCTGTTTTTGTCTCATCCACCTCTCGCTGTGCTACCAAGGCTACACTGACCACTTGGTTTGGTTGCCGCCAAGTATAACGACAATGGTTCTTGGGGTTTGGGCGCAACCAAGGTGGGTATGGACGACATGTAGGCTTTTAACTCTTGTAGAGCTGCATCTACTTCCAGGGTCCGCTTCATGGGCCCTACCTTCTTCAAAACCTTGAACAATGGCATGGCACGCTCGGCAGACTTGGAGATGAATCTGCTCAGCATGTCAACACATCCCATCAAGCGCCTCACATCCTTAACTGTCCTTGGCGCTTGGATATGCTCAATGGCCTTGATCTTGTCGGGGTTGGCTTCGATCCCCCGATGGGACATGAAGAACTCAAGTAGCTTGCTGGAGGGAACACCGAATACACACTTCTCCAGATTAAGCTTCCGATTGATCTTGCGTAGATTAGCAAAGGTTTCTTCCAAATCCTGGATAAGGGTGGCCTTCTCCTTGGTTTTGACCACGATATCATCCATATAGCCTCTATATTTCTGTGCAATTGTGGCTCAAAACCGATCTGGACTGCCTTGCAAAACTGGACCCGACACTCTTTAATCCGAATGACATGCAGACAAAGCAGTACGTGCGACACGGAGTGATGAATGATGTCTTCTCTTCATCTTCCTTGGACATGAAGATCTGATGATATCCGGAGTATGCGTCCAAAAAGGAGAGTAAATCACATCCCAAAGTAGAATCCACGATCTAGTCAATCCGCGGCAAGGGAAATGGGTCCTTCAGGCAAGCCTTGTCGAGGTCTGTGAAATTGATGCAAAGCCTCCACTTCCCCTTAGCCTTTCAGACCACTACTAGATTTGCTAACCATGTAGGATGCAGTACTCCTCTGACCAAACTAGCTGCCTCCAATTTCTTGATTTCTTCGGCGATGAACTGCTGCCTCTCCAAGGCCTTCTTCTGTACTTTCTGCTTGACGGGTCGGGCATGTGGCAGACAACAAGGTGGTGCTCAATTACCTCCCTGGGAACACCGGGGATATCAGATGGTTGCCAAGCAAACACATCGATATTCACCCACAGGAAGGCAACGAGCGTGCTTTCCTATTTGTCATCGGTGGCGCCGATAGTGAAAGTACCATCAACGTCAGCCAGCCCTGCTGGGACCTTCTTCACTTGGGTGCAGTAACCTTGGATCTCCAGCTGTTGGAACACTTCGGCACGTCGTCAACGGGTGCCGTGCACTTGGGGGGGGGCATGCTTCCCGGACTCCTTGTTGGAGGTCCTACAATCCCTCTTCTTTCCTTTGCTTTCCTTGGCGGGAACTGTCGTTGCTGCCGCTTCCGCTGCAACTGCATCCCGATACATCTTGTCGACACAGATAATTGCATCCTTCTCATCAGATGGGATAGTGAGGACCCCTAGTGGCCGAGGCATTTTCTTCAAGGTTTTGTAAGCATAGCGGGATGCTGCCATGAACTTGGCCAGGGCTGGTCGTCCAAGAATCCCATTGTACGGCAGGGGGAGATCAACCACATCAAACACAATCTTCGTGGTTCGATAGTTCAGTTCTCCCCCAAACGTCACCGGCAACGTAATCTTCCCTTTAGGATGACTCCTAGTGGGATTAACTCCTTGAAACGTGCTGGTGGCTTCTAGCTCTTCTTCTCCTATCTGAAGCTTGCTGATAACTCCTGGGGAAATCATATTCAAACTAACCCAGCCATCCACTTGGATCTTTGTAAACTTGAGGTTGCGAATTTTGGGTAGACCAACAACGGCAAACACCTTACCGCAGTGGTGCGATCAGGGTGATCCCCTTCGTCAAAGATGATAGGTCTATGGGACCATTTAAGTGGTTTTCGGGCCTCTAGCGCTAGTTCCACATCATTGACCTCTCGTTCCCATCGCTTGAGTTGGCGATGAGAGGTGTGCAAAGATGCACCCCCATCAATGCATATGGCATCAGTGGCCTTCTGAAATTCCTGCTCACTAGTTTCCTCTTCATCCCCTCCATCACTGGCATCATCACAGATTTCCTTCTATTGGCCCCTGGCAGGCTTTCCTTAGTTCCGAAAGGGTCTAACAGGGTGATTTGCTTCGCCACCCCGGCCCTTACCGCCAGCAGCATTCTGACCTTTCTCCTTGTCACGCTTATCATACTCTGCCCTCTTCTTCTTGATGAGCTACTCAACCTGATAACACTCCTTAAGGTCGTGGCCTTTGGTTCGGTGGATCTTGCAGTACAACCCATCGCCTTTCCCCACTTTTTCGGTGGTGGTGGCTTCCCGGGAGGCAGCACACGCGGCATCTTCCTTGCCGAGGGCCTCAACCTTGCCCTTATTGCTGGTACTTGGCATGCCCGATCCTTCCACAATCATTACTACCTTATCCATTGGCTTCTTATTGCGCTTCTTGCCCTTTCTCTGACTAGCTGGTTCATCCTCATCTTCTGAATCAACATTAATGCAATCTTCTTCTCCGGGCAACTTATTTCCTTCTTCCATCCGGGCACATTTATCCACCAGCGTATATAGTTCTATCGTAGTCTTGGGCAACCGCATGTTCATTTTGGAACAAATGCGGCGGTTGCGCACATCGGATTGGAAAGCTGCTATAACGGCTATCAGATGGATATTTTGAATGTTTCTATGAACTTTACTGAATCTATGCAAATACTTATGGAGGGTTTCTCCTTCCTTCTGGTGGAGAAGCTGCAGGTCGCTGGGCCTGCCGGTCTCTTGGTGGTGACTGGTGAAGGCACCGATGAACTCGTGGCACAGGTCTGCCTATGATGAAATGGAGTTTTCCAGCAGGTGCATCAGCCAAGACCTCACATTGGACTTGAGGGCCAAAGGGAAGTAGTTGGCGAACACCTTCTCATCTCTTCCCCAAGCAGCCTGAACAACGATGGTGTAGATGCTCAAAAACTCTGCCGGGTTTAGCCTCCCATCGTACTTCTCAGGTATCTCTGGCCTGGACATGCTCGAGGGTCAGAAGAGGCCACCGAGACATTGTCGGGGTCCTGATTTTGTTGTGCCCTCGCCATCTGCCGTGGTGGGGACTGAACCATGGGGACGGCCCCCTTCGTACGGCCAGCAGTGCGGGCGGTGGCTGTCGCTTGAGGAGGTTGCAGTAGGAAAGCTCATCGTGAGCCCCCAGCTTCGGAAAAACCAAGCATACATTGGTTGGTGTCACGCCATTCATCCATCTGCTCGGCTGCTGGCGGGAACCTCAGTAATAGTTGAGCTTGCGCCATAGCCTCCATGGCTGTGCTTGGCATGGATGTTGATGATGTCGACCGCTCCGCCGCCTGGCTCCGGATGGTGCCAGCGGTGGCGGCGGCACCGTGCCCACGCTGCTGTGAGGCAACCACCGGGGTGGCGGGGTCATGCAGTGGTGGTGCTCAAAGATCAGCGGCTCCGTTGAGCGCAGCGGTCTGGTTGGCTCATCCGGGAAGAGGCACATGCACCAAGGTCGCTCCCATGTTGGGGGCGACCGGAGGGCGATGGCTCGTCCCGGACCGAGCACCATTGTTGAGGCTGTGCCCGTCGGTAAGAGGGGGGGGGGGCGGGGGGGGACAGAGTGAACCCCTCGCCCGTACCTTGTAGAGCCTGACCATTGAGACGTTGCTGATGCTGTTCTCTCCCGATAGCTCTGGCCCCCGTGTCGGCCGCAGGGGAGGTGGTAATGGCCCCACCTGCTCTAGTCATGTCCCCAGCAGCGTCCACGTCCTCGCGCGTCCCCGCATCCCCCACGGCCTTAGAGGCCGTGGGTGGTGGAGCCCTCGAGGTGGATGGATGGGCCGAAGCACCAGATTTCTTCTTAGGCGTCATGGTCGATGGCGCCGTTGAAGATGAGGACGGTGATGAAGATGATTCGCTGCGCGCTTTTAGGTCCACGCAAGCGAACCACCTACCTGGCGCGCCAAAGATGTCGCGGGATATCCGTGGCCACCAATGGGACTGGGTAGCCCCTTGCTGTTTCGATAGGGGGACATCGCGTTGGACAAAGAGTAGACCAGCATACAATAGCATGGCAGAGAGCACACAAGCAAATTTACCCAGGTTTGGGCCGCCGCGAGGCGTAAGAACCTACTCCTGCTTTGGTTGATTGATGGTGGAATGAACATGCTGATGCATAGTACACTTGCCCGGCAGGGTTCACCTCGGGGCCGCACCGACTACACGCGTATGGTGGCTTGGGTTCATCAACTTTCCAACACCCCCCTACGAGTGCCATGGGACTCCTTTTATAGATTAAGGGGTCACCACAATGGAAAAGTAGTCATTATTCACTGATATAATAGCGAACAGTGCTATCATACCTAACTATGCGGGCATGCACCGCTTAGTGTCACATCATTGGTCGCCCGACAAGGCTTACCGGGCTATCTTGCCAGCTCCGCGCCTGTTCTCTTGACACGTCGCAGGACGGGTGTCATCTGTAGGCTTCTTTTATAGGAAATGGCTGCAATGTGGCGAATGACTGCCACTTAATCATATTGCGGCTTGACACCGCACTGATTGACGATGTGGGTCTTGCTTGAGTGGTTGGTGGGGTGGTTTTGCCCCCACGAGCCCCGGCAGACCTTGCCAGGGTACCTTGGTTGCCTGCTTTTTGCGGTGGCCTTCCCCCTTGTCGGGCTCGCCTGCCCGGCAAGGGAGGCCCTTCTCTTGCCGATATCTTGCTCTTCTGGCTCAATCTTGGTCTCTCTGGACTGCGTGTTTGTTCTTCAAATCTCTTGGTCCTTCAATCACTGACTTGGGTTGGTGCTTCAATCTTGATCTCGTGCCTGTGCACAGTGTAGGCAACAAACAAAGGGTTTGTTGAACCGACAAACTATGGCATCAAGATCAAACACATCAGAAGTGGCAATGGCACATAATTCAAGAGCACTGGCCTCGACACTTATCTTGATACATTGGGCATCACACATGAGTTCTCCGCTCCTTACACACCTCAGCAGAACGGCATCGTGGAGCGCAAGAACATAACACTCATTGAGATGGCACGTACGATGCTTGATGAGTACAAGACTCCAAGAAAGTTCTTGCCTGAAGCCATTGATACTGCATGCCACATCATCAATAGAGTTTGTCTTCATAAGTTCTGCAGGAAGACATCCTATGAACTTCTGACTGGTAAGATACCAAATGTCAGCTATTTCAAACTCTTTGGTGCTAGGTGCTGGATCAAGGATCCACATCACACTTCAAAATTTGCACCGAAAGCACATGAAGGTTTTATGCTTGGCTACAGAAAGGATTCGCACACCTACAGATTCTTCAACCTCTTTCACTACAAAGTGGTTAAAACTATAGATGTGCAGTTCGATGAGACTAACGGCTTGCAAAGAGAGCACCTGCCAAATGTGCTAGATGAAGCTACACTAAGTGAACCTATCAAGCTAATGGTTACTAGAGAGATCATACCCACCAAGGAACAGGCTGAAGAGGAAATCATCATATCAACACCAAATCAACATGAAGACAATGGTCAGTCTGAAGACAATGCTAAAACTAATGACAATCAACAAGAGCAAAGTCTTCGCCCTGCCCATCCTCATGTGGCAAATGAAGTACAGATTGAAAAGATCATCGATAGTATCAATGCACCTGGTCCACTCTGATGCGGAGCATCCTATGATCATCCCCATGTACACTCGAGCATAGGCCATTGGACACAAGGTTAACTCGATGCTACTTCAAGCGCGGACCTTGTGCATACTCACGTACACCCGAGGAGACCAAGGAGAGCCTATGGACCAAGGCCAAGTGTGTGCGGGAGCGAAGGAAGGAGAAGGAAGAAGAGACATCTTCTATAGGCCCCGGACATCCGGCCCCAGCCCGGACAACTAGACCAGCCCGGACATCCGGCCCTACCCCCGGAAATCCGGCCCCTTCCTATCCAGAGAGCTTCGGAAGCGACCCGGATAGCCCGGACATCCGGCCCCATGCCCCGGACATCCGGCTCCTCCCGAAGCCCCGGACATCTGGACCCTTCGCCCGGAAATCCGGAGCACGCTAACCAGGGAGCAGAAGAATCGGGCAACTCCAGCCCAGACATCCGGCAAGAGGCCCGGACATCAGGCTCTTCGAGAGTCACCGGACATCCGGCACCCAGCCCGGACATCCGACACCTGCCTGTGCACAGAAATTGGGGCAAGGGCCCATGTATCCCCCCTCTCACTTACCCCTTTGTGGGCCAGCACTATATATAATCCCCCACCAATGATTGCTTGCATGATGTTGACCACCTATTCCCATGGTTCATGCTAGTGTGAATTCTTCATGTCATGACTTACCAATTTATGATGAATATGATGATGAGCATGTTTAGTTTCCTAGTTGTGATGCTATGCTGCATAGGATATCATGTCAAAATTCTATTGGTCACATCATGTTTGATAATCCTTTAAACTTGTCATATGTTATGAATGAGATCTCCCATATTGCATCATTTCAATCTCAACATAGTAGCTATGCATGCCCCATTAAAATAAATCCCATTTGCACTTTATGGCATAGATGACAAGATGATGGTCATTGGCTTTTGTTTTTCATGTGATGATATTGCTATGCTTCATTTACATGATTTGCGCAATTCATCTACTATGCCCTGCCATGATCACAATGTTCCAAATATGCATTGTTTTGGATGTTGCCAATATTCTCCGTCTGATGTTTCCATTAATGCTCAGGAGGAGACCCCCATAGATTCCTCATACATATTAGGAGATTTTGATGCATTCCATACTTCGCATGATTCCCATAATTACTTGCACCATATGCATTCCATGAATAACAATGATCTACATATATCCCATGATGCATTACACAATTTGAGTCTCCATTATGCTATACATAACAACAAACCTATCATGATGGATGCCATGTTTCTATATCACGCATCTCATTTATTTAAGCATTGGATATTTTGTGCTAACCAACACAAACACGTGCGCATCATGATGGATGATGTGTACTTATACCATGCACACAAAATTTTCTTGTCTTTGTTTTGTGTAGGTACTCACGTATACTCATCAACCTCTCAATCCCAAGAGTTGACGAAACGAGCTCTTGAGAGCAAAGATGACTTGGGATCCTGTGGATTGTCCTTCCCACCATTCCCTTCACGCAACGACTTCACGCATTCCTTTTACTTGGCTCTCACACGGCTTTGGGCTATATATCACTTGTTACGTTATGCCAATTTTCTCATGTTCACTTTGCATGCTATGCCTCTTTACATGATTTTGCCATGCAATTGTGACCCCTGCTTGCATCTACCCATGATTCACCATTTTACTACTCATATGTGTATTTGCATGCTTGGTGGAGATCCTTGTTGCTATTGCCATGTTTACCATGTGCCTCATGCTATTGTTGCTTGTTGTGTTGGGAGAGTCATGATGTCCCATTGCTATTTACATATGGCCTCTCATCAATACATTGATGATATTTTGCTCATATCATTCTTCCATACTTGTGATATGTCATGTGCATTATGTATGTCCACCATTTGCACACATGACATGCTTGCCATGATTACTCCTAGTATGTTGCATCTTTGCACTACTAGCTTGCTTGACTTGATCACTATGATTGATTGCTTTGTCGCATCACCCATGTTCCATTCTTACTCACTTTCTTGGGTTGATGACATATATGTTCATACCTCTCACGTGATACATCTTGTTCATTCTCCCTTGCCTCCAATTGTTGCATCTATGCTTATCGATCTCCGAGAATTGGACATACTACTTGTGATGCATGCTTGTTTACTTGAGCCGATTGTATTTGGTTGTTCTCGCACCATATGCATCCATACTATGAAATGCTCCCTTGTCCTTTCTTATGATGAGAATGATGTACACACTTGTTGGGTATCTTAGCACCTGAATGATAGGTTTTGCACTTCCGCTGACCTCATTTGTTTTTGCGAGTGTTGTCATGTTCTTTCCTATTGAAGGATTTACAAGGTGGTACCATCATGAGACATATTGGTTATGTGAAGGCATACAAGATGCTCAACTCCAACATCCTTGGGACATTTCTAAAGGTGACCTCCTTCCCTTTGAGCCATCTTCAAATAAGCATATTGGATGGGCCATTCTTTCATTATTGTCTCCTTCTTGTTGTCTACATGATACATCTCGCGAACAGAGGAGCGACATTGGA
Organism: Triticum urartu; assembly: GCF_003073215.2. Classification (NCBI taxonomy): domain Eukaryota; kingdom Viridiplantae; phylum Streptophyta; class Magnoliopsida; order Poales; family Poaceae; genus Triticum; species Triticum urartu. The sequence continues at coordinate 355,011,434 of NC_053024.1, forward strand.
GATTGGCTGGATGGACCTTCAAGTTGAGGAGCGCTCGGACTTATTGGATGCACCTTCGAACCTCCACTCATGCCACGACATCGAGCATTGGTACTCCAACACCTCCATATTTGTTGATTTTGCTCACACATGTCATGCTCGATGGACATATCATACACATGACAAATTTTCATCATATGCATGGATTGACTCACATCATCATTGCCTTGTTGCATCTTGTATTCCCATGTCCTCCATGATATATGAGCTTGTGCACTTTCTTAGCAAATTTGTTGTGATCTTTCTTGACGGCATATTTATACATCATGATCATATTTCCCACCATCAATTGCATGATCACATACTCATATTGAGCATCCATTGCCATATTCATGATATTGATAAACCGTCTCTCTATGACATCATTTTGTACCATGGTTGCATTGATCACATTCATAATACATTTGTGTGCACAATGAATGCTTTTGCTCCCATGAATGCTTTGCATACCATTCCATATCTTTTGGATAAGCTTCATGCACCTTGTCATGACCAATCTTGTCACACTGACTCTTTCTTATCCGATGGACACTTTGTGTGCGCTAACCATTGTATTTCCGAGTGTCGTTTGTGTTTGCTCCTTTTGCATGTACACCATTCCGGCGACACCTTGGAGTACTTGGATTGCGCAATGTCTTCAACTCCGTCCAACTACAAGTCCGTCCACAACAACCGTTTCCATGGTGATGAAGATTACGATCCAAGGTCGGATCTTTCCCAAGGGAGGGGAGATGATGCGGAGCATCCTACGATCATCCCCCTGTACACTCAAGCATACGCCATTGGACGCAAGGTGAACTCGCTCCTTTCCGAATCTTCCCTTTCCGCATGTAAGACATGGATGCTACTTCAAGCGCGGACCTTGTGCATACTCAGGTACACCCGAGGAGACCAATGAGAGCCCAAGGACTAGTGCGGGAGCGAAGGAAGGAGAAGGAAGAAGATCCAGCTGCTACAGGCCCCGGACATCCGGCCCCAGCCCGGACATCCGGCCCTACCCCCGGAAATCCGGCCCCTTGCTATCCATAGAGCTCCGAAAGCGACTCCGACAACCCGGACATCCGGCCACATGCCCCGGACATCCGACTCCGCATGAAGCCCCGGACATCCGGCCCCTTCGCCCAGAACTCCGGAGCATGCTAACCGGAGAGCAGAAGAATCGGGCAACTCCAGCCCACACATCCAGCCATAGGCCCGGACATCCGGCTCTTCATGAGCCACCGGACATCCGGCTCCCAGCCCGGACATCCGGCACCTGTCTGTGCGCAGAGATCGGGCCAAGGGCCCATGTATCCCCCCTCTCACTTACCCCTTCGTGGGCTAGCACTATATATACTCCCCCACCTCCTCCTAGTTAGGGTTAGCGTTGTGATAGCCCATTTGAGAGATAGAGCTTTGCTCAGCCATATCGGATCTACTCCACGAGAGAGACCGCGGCCCCTCTACGGAGAAGATCCACTTGGATTCAAGACCTCCTCACGGAGAAGACCAGTTACCATTTGTATCGTCCCTTGTTGACTTTGGATCCTGTATCTCCTCTCGTGTTTCGAGGATCTAGCACATTTGTGATTTCCCCTCGTGTTTCCCCTCGTGTTCTTCATGTTCATCGCGGGATCCGCTCCTTTCGTGAAAGATCAGCCGATTCGGGTTCTACCCTACATCACACTCACTCGCTCAAGAGCTACACAACTAGCAAATTTCTGTGGTCACTTTGCCTTTGTATCTATATCTGAACCCAAGAAAGTTGATGAAGCCTTCATGGAACCTGAATGGATTCAAGCTATGCAAGAAGAGCTTCAACAATTTGAGCTGAATAATGTATGGGAGCTAGTTAAGCATCCTAATCCTTGCAAGCACAATATTATTGGCACTAAATGGATCTATCACAACAAGCAAGATGAGCATGGTCAAGTTGTCAAAAACTAGGCTTGTCTTGTTGCCCAATGTTACACACAAGTAGAGGGAATTGACTTCGACGAAACCTTTGCTCCCGTGGCTAGGCTTGAAGCCATTCATATACTGCTAGCCTATGCTAGCGACAACAATATTCTTCTGTACCAAATGGATGTGAAGAGTGCCTTCCTCAACGGCAAAATTGAAGAAGAAGTATATGTTGCTCAACCTTCTGGTTTTGAAGATTCAAAACATCCTGACATGGTATACAAGCTCAACAAGGCACTGTATGGCCTCAAACAAGCACCTCGCGCTTTCTATGACACGCTCAAAGACTTCCTGAAGAGCAAAGGTTTCAAACCTGGTTCTCTAGATCCCACTCTCTTCATGAAGACATCTGATGGTGAACTGTTTGTATGCCAAATCTATGTGGATGACATTATCTTTGGCTGCACTGACAAGAGATACAGTGATGAGTGTCGGCATATGATGCAAGAGCAATATCAGGTGTACATGATGGGAGAGATGAAATTCTTCCTTCATCTTCAAATCCGTCAACAAAGAAATGGCATCTTCATATCACAAGAAAAATACCTCAAAGATTGCCTAAAGAGGTTTGGAATGCAAGACCGCAAACGAGACCTTTAAGCAGCCGAATACGAGGCCTTATTACATGGTCTCCAGATGGCTGTCTCTATGAGCATACAACGCCTGGAAGTGCACGGGGATTCAAACCTCGCAAGTTCTCAAATAAATGGAGATTTTTATGCCAAAGATCCGAAGATGGCGGCTTACTGCAATGCTCTCCTTAAAATGTCAGCTTGATTCGAGGGGCTTGAGTTTCACCACGTGGATCGAGAAAGTAATCAAGCGGAAGACATCCTCGCTCGCATTGGCGCCAAGCGCGACCCCGTACCACCTAATATCTTTCTGGAAAGGCTCTTCAAGCCATCTGTGGTGTGGCAAGGGGAGAGCAGCGACACCAATCTGGATCCAAACACAGCCCCAGCCTCGGAACACAACGATATAATCGGGGGCTCAACCACCGAAATAACACCATCGGCCCACCTAATCATGGAAGTCATTGCCCCATGGACCGAACCCTTCTTGGTCTACCTTAATAGGAAGGAACTCCCAGAGGACCAGAATGAGGCTCGCTGCATCGTTCGGCATTTGAAGGCCTGCAAGGTCCATGAAGGAGAGCTCTACAAGAAAAGCGCTACCGAAGTTCTTCAAACATGTATCCCCGAGGAAGAGGGGCGGTAGCTCTTGGCTGAAATTCATGCCGGACTTGGTGGGCACCATGTTGCAGCTTGGGCCCTTGTTAGCAAGGCCTTCTGTACCGGTTTTTACTGGCAGACGGCCGAGCAGATGCACAGGACCTTGTCCAACTTTGCATCGGATTCCAGCTATTCGCCAACCAAAGCTACATGCCCCCCACCGCTCTACAAACAATCCCCATCACTTGGCCTTTCGCAGTCTGGGGGCTCGATATGGTGGGACCCCTTAAAGGAGGAAGCAATAAGAGAAAGTACCTGCTGGTCATGGTGGATAAATTCACTATGTGGATAGAAGCCAAACCAGTCAAAACGGCTGAGGCGCGGACAGTAATAGACTTCATATCTGGCATGGTGCACCGTTATGGTGTTCCACACAGCATCATCACCAATAACGGCTCCAATTTCATAGCAGATGAGGTGAAAACTTGGTGTGCTAATCTGGGCATTAAGCTCGATTACGCCTCTGTCTATCACCCGCAAACTAATGATCAAGTCGAACGGGCTAATGGTCTTATTATGAGCGCCATCAAACCTAGACTAGTGCGGTCTCTGAAAGAATCAGACACGCACTGGGTTGAGGAGCTTGACTCCGTACTCTGGGGGCTGCGGACCACACCCTACCGCACTACTAGATCTACACCTTTATTCATGGTGTACGGTGCGGAAGCTGTATTGCCTTGCGATATTATCCATGACTCACCTAAAGTGCGCATGTACGAAGAGAGAGAGGCCGAGCTTGATCGGTAGGACAGCCCAGATACCTTGGAGGAGGAGCGCAATGTTGCCAAAGCCCATTCTGCATTTTATCAACAACATGCCTGCAGATACCAAAGTAGAGAAGTACGGGCCAAAACTTATAATGTCGGCGAACTCGTCCTACGCTTGCCAGAGAAGAAAAAGGACAAACTCAAGTCCAAGTGGGAATGTCCCTTCATAATTGACGAGGTTCTCACGGGGGGAGCATACCGCCTATGCGCCGCATCAGACAATCGCCTAGATCGGACCCCTGGAACACGGCCAGACTCCGAAGATTCTATGCCTAGCGCTGAACTATGTGTTTGTCTCCCTCTCCCTGTTGTCTCCTTTATTTTTCCTCTCTTTTCGTTTTTTTCTTTTGTCTAGAACTTAAACTCTTCCGCACATCTAAACCGTGCACCTGTGATGTACACATCCTTGAGCATGTACGTACACTATACATGGGGGCTTCTTGGACAGAAGCTTATTTTCCAAGCATCAAGCTCATCACATATGTGTTTCTTCCCATATGTACCTTTTCTTTTTTTTCTCCATTATATGTATTGATATGACTTATGTTTTGGCCAAGCTTGGTTGCCTGGCTCCTATGCTTATGCCCTACATTCCCGTTAGTTCGGCTAGGGCATAAGGCGAGCACCTCTACGATTGTTAATGCCTGGTCATCCAGATGTGTACCTCAGACTGGGTGAAGCCGAAAGCTAGCATTCTTAAGAGCATACTCCATCGGCGGACGAAAGATTCTTTACATTCCTTCCATTTTGAAGCCCCAGATGATTACCTATACTGTAATGTTATCAATCACATTTCGGACATGCACTTTAATGCATGCACACCCATGGAAAGGAACCCCTAACGGAACTATTCTCCCTTGAAAGATGTTTCTTACAATCATAATGTAATATAACATAACTAGCCGGATACACATTCTCTATTCAAGCAACTATGACCCCTATGCCTGGTTCCCACGCATACCCCGGTCTATTTTACCGCTAAGGTATTCAGAAACACTCTGCACCTTCGGGTCCTGTAACACCCACGATGCGGCTATATCTCCCACGTGTCGGAGCACGACTTAGAGGCATAACCGCATTGTAGGCATGTCGCGAGAGGGGTAACCTTTACACATCCCATGTACTGAATAAGAAAGAGGTACATAGTTGTCTTACAATCGCCACTTCACACAATACATGAATATAACATTACATCAACCCGATACAAACAAGGTCCGACTACGGAACCAAAATAAAATAAGACTACCCCTAATGCAAAAGATCCCTGACCGCCCCGACTGGGCTCCACTACTGATCAACTGAAACGAAACAACACAATGAACAAGATCTTCATCGAGCTCCTCCTTGAGCTCGGTTGCATCACCTGCACTGGTAGCAACGGCACCTGCAACTGGTTTTGGAAGTAAACTTTGAGTCACGGGGACTCAGCAATCTCACACCCTCGCGATCAAGACTATTTAAGCTTATGGGTAGGTAAAAGGTAAGTGAGGTGGAGCTGCAGCAAGCACTAGCATATATGGTGGCTAACATACGCAAATGAGAGCGAGAAGAGAAGAAAAAGCATGGTCGTGAACTAGAAGTGATCAAGAAGTGATCCTGAAACTACTTACGTTCAAGCATAACTCCAACACCATGTTCACTTCCCGGACCCCGCCGAGAAGAGACCATCACGGCTACACACGCGGTTGATGCATGTTAATTAAGTGTCAAGTTCTCTACAACCGGACATTAACAAATTCCCATCTACCCATAACCGCGGGCACGGCTTTCGAAAGTTCAAAACCCTACAGGGGTGTCCCAACTTAGCCCATCACAAGCTCTCACAGTCAACGAAGGATATTCATTCTCCCAGGAAGACCCGATCAGGCTCGGAATCCCGGTTACAAGACATTTCGATAATGGTAAAACAAGACCAGCAAAGCCACCCAATGCGCCGACATCCTGATAGGTGCTACACATATGTCGTTCTCAGGGCAACACCGAATAGGTCAAGCTACGAGTAAAACCAACTCTCAAGTTTCCCCGAGGTGGCCCCGTAGGCTACCCATTTCGGACCAACACTTAGAGAAGCACGGGCCCGGGGGGGGGGGGTAGGTTGAGTCTGAAGAACCCAAGGGAAGGAGGTAGGTTGTTAGTGCAAATGGTAAAACCAAGGTTGGCCCTTGCTGGAGGAGTTTTATTCAAAGCGAACTGTCAAGGGGTTCCCATTATAACCCAACCGCATAAGGAACACAAAATTAAGGAACATAACACCGATATGACGGAAACTAGGGCGGCAAGAGTGGAACAAAACACCAGGCATAAGGCCGAGCCTTCCACCCTTTACCAAGTATATAGATGCATTAATTAAATAAGAGATATTGTGATATCCCAGCAAAAATCATGCTCCAACTGGGAACATACTCCATCTTCACCTGCAACTAACAACACTATAAGAGGGGCTGTGTAAAGCGGTAACATAGCCAAACAACGGTTTGCTAGGACAAGGTGGGTTAGAGGTTTGACATGGCAATATGGGAGGCATGATATAGCAAGTGGTAGGTTTCACGGCATAGCAAAAGAGCGAGCAACTAGCAAGCAAAGATAGAAGTGATTTCGAGGGTATGGTCATCTTGCCTGCAAAGTTCTCCGAGAAGACGAAAGCTTGATCCTCGAAAATGTACTCAACGGGTACCTCGAATACGAACTCGTCTCCCGGCTCTACCTAAGGCAAGAACACAAGCAAAGGGAACAACAATCAACCACGGTGCAATGCGCAAGCAACATGATGCAAAACATGGCATGATATGCGGGATGTAATTAATATGCAGTGCATATGCGTGCTCCGAAAGGAAAAGATTGAACCAGGCCTCAAATTGGCAAACCAAGTGTGCCGCTGGAAAGATGGGATGATTTCGGTCGAAATCGATATAAAGATCACCAGAATCGGATGCACGGTTTGCAAATGGCAAGCAAAACAATAATGGAACTAAGCTACGATTAACAACACGATGCCATCTAAAATGCAACAAGAAGATAAGCTACTGCACTCTAACATAGCAACAGAGCACATGGCAGTGATCCACTCAAGATGCTTGACAAAAGATGTACACTGAGCTACGGCTAAATCACACAAGAGCAGGGTCAAACAATCAGGGCAAAAGTGCAAAAGATAACAGGTTCGCAGACTTAGTGAAAATACTAACATGTTAGGAATTAACATTAGGAAGCAATGTTTAGAGCAAGATAACAAAATGCTACAAGAACATATCATGGGAAAGCAAGTCAATGCAAGAAACTACTCAAAGCATATAACAAAAGTACCTTACTGACCATAAGCCAAATGGGATTAGAAGATATGATGGCACCCATGTAAACATAGCAAATATCATTAACAGATTCAGACTTGGCAGAAAACTGAACATGGCAAAAACAGAGTTACGAACGCATGTTTACGACATCGATGCACTCAACAAAAGGCATTTCATGAAAAGCTAAGCATACTACCAGAAAGAAGACATGATTATGAAGCTAACCATGGCAAGAACAATCTCATAGCATGCATGGATCAACTACAACAACCTCGGCAAAATTGATTAACACGTAAACAATCTGCCAGGAACATTTTATAGCAAAAGTAGAGCAAGATTGAGTCATGCTAGGGTACTCCATAATTGCAAACAAAGACATGGATGGATAGAACATGACAATATCTCAAAATCATCCTTACTGAACATGCTCAAAAGAGGCATGGATCACTCTGTAGCAACATGAATACATGGCATAAAATAACATCAGGGAAATGACTTGGAAGAATTCTAAGTCCCTGAAAACAGCAACATCACGAGAGCTACTTTGCATGCTTGTGCTATTCACCACATTGATCACAAAAATACATGGCATACACCCCTGTAAAGATGCCACGGCATATAACAAAACACATGAAGGTCTCATGCTCATAGGAGGCACACAATAATCATGGCAAAAATGATAAATGTCCATAATCTGTTAAGAAACAGACACTAGCATTACATAGCACTCTTGCATCAACATGTAGGGCATCAAGATGAACTCAAATGAACATTCTACAATGGAATGAAATGAAGAGGACATCGAGGCGAACAATTTGATATGCCATACGCACGAATCGGAGCAACGGTGATGGAGTTATGACATGCTGAAGTATGCATCAGAATGTAAGATTTAAAAGACTTAGTGGAAATTTGGACCTCGCGGGAAAAGTCAACGGGCGAGGTGGCGGCGGATCTCGCGGGAGCCAGGGAAGAAGATGGCTGGAGAGGATGGGGTTGCCGGTGAGGGGGGCGCCGGATACGGCCTTCCCGCGGCCGGATCTAGGGCCGATGCGAGTCGGGGAGGCCGCCGGGGACGAGGAAGACGGCGGGGCCTCCAGGCAGCGGCGTGGCACACCAGCGCGGCGGCGGCATGGCGCACCGGCGCGGTGGAGGGATTCGGCACGCGCGCGGGGCGGCCTTAGGGTTCCGGCGGCGGGGATGGGGCGCTGAGGCGCGGGCTCGCGTGGGCCCGATCCTGGTCCCTCGGGCCGCGCGGTGGAGGAGAGAGAGGCGGCGACGCGTGGCGGCGAGCGATTGGACGAGGCGGTGGCGGAGCTGACATGGCAGCGCGCCATTGGCTGGGGCGACGTGGCGGCGGGCGGTGGACATGTCCGGCGCGGCATGGACGCATCCGGTGGCGAGGGGAAGGTGCGATCTAGGGTTCATCCGCGAAAATTCGAGGGGAGTCACATATTTATAGGTAGAGGGAGCTAGTAGAGTCCAAATGAGGTGCGGTTTTCGGCCACGTGATCGCGATCGAACGACCGAGACGATGGAGGGGGTTTGGATGGGTTTTGGGCCACTTTAGAGAGGTGTTGGGCTGCAAAACAAACGAGGTCTTTATGGTTCCTCGATTAACCTTTGGAGTATCAAACGAAGTCCAAATGGCACGAAACATGACAGGCGGTCTACCGGTAGTGAACCAAGGCCTCTTGGAAAATCTCGGTCCAATCCGAGAACGTTTAACACCCGCACACGAAAAGAGGTAAAAGGGGACATCGGAGGACATAGGAGTGCCAGATTGCAAAACGGACAACGGGGAAAAAGCTTGGATGCATGAGATGAACATGTATGCAAATGTGATGCACATGATAACATGATATGAAATGCATGACACGCAAACACATGACAAGGCAACAACAACGAATAACTCGAAGACACCTGGCGCAACGGTCTCGGGGCGTTACAACACTCCACCACTACAAGAGGATCTCGTCCCGAGATCTAAAATGGCACCAAAGGGAAAACGGAAGATAAAGAGAAGAGGTAAAACTAAGTTGTTTCTTTGACAAACGAGTGAAACCAAAGAACCCTGAAAAGTGTGAACAAATTGAAAGAAAGAATACAACGGGGATGAACGAAGTTGAAAACACTCCGTTAGAAAAGAGGAACAAGGAAGAACAAATTCGTATAGCACTTCGGTTGAAAAGAGATGCAAGACTTGATAGGATGAAAAGGACTTCAGCAAAGGGGCACAATACTCCGGTTAAATGGGTAAGCACGAAAAGAACACCATCCGAGATGATGAGAGAAAAGAGCAACATCACAACGCCTCCGGAAGAAATGAGAGGAAGGAAAGGAATGAATGGAGGAGAAAACAATATCTTCAACCTCAAATGATCTTGAAAATCAACTTTAGGGGAAAGTTCGAGCAGAGTTGTTGGAAAACCAACAACGAAAAGAACAAGGTTGTAGTGAGCTTATGGAGAATATTTCAAAACTATGAGGTGAAATTCTGCCACTAATGGAAACAATAGATTGGATTGATATGAACAAGAAGACGAGAAATTTATTTCACCAGGAGGATAGATGAAGAACTTGGGTCATTTATGAGCACCATAAATAGCAACAATCCTTAGGGAAGGCTTTAGGTGAAACATGACACACGATAACTCCAACAAAGAGGTTGATGGATTTAAAATACCTCATTCTTAACAACATGTGAATCATGAAACATGAACTCAAATTATCAAGAATGACATAATACTACCTCCAATGATACGGTAGAAAGAATTGCACTCTGGATTGCAAGATGGAGAATGCTTGAGCTCCTATGAAAAGAATCTTGAGGAACACTTCGAGAAGGAATTAAATCCTTGATAAACCAACATGTAGAGCATCCATGAAGAACTTCGGTAACAAAAGGATGATCACACGAAAGGAAAAGAGAAGTTGAAAACACAAGGTGAAGCCTTGCGATGATTTAGATGGAGCTTCCCTACGAGATAATATAATGCGGAAAACATGGAACTCCAGAAAAGAAAAGCTGAAACAATTTAAACCGAGAATTTGATGAGCCACCGGAATAAAGAATTAATCCTTTGGGTGAATCAAGAATAAGAATTATGTTATGCTCATCCTTCACCAATTTAGATTGATGACAAGAAATGGATTTGGCATACTACTTATTCCCGTAGAAAAGGATGAAGATAGATATAGCAACAACTAGAGAAGGTGTTCAACGATTCTCCGGTAGGATGAAGAATGAATGAATCTGTATGACAACGAAGGAGAAGAACTCTTGAACGAACCACCGTAAGAATTATAAATGAATGAAGTAAAAGGATGAATCACCGGTAAGAATTAGCAAATGAACGAAGATACATGAGAGAGTTTAGATACAAGAGAATGAAGAGATCATGAACTAATTAGAGGATACATGAATGATGCACCGGTAAGATTTGGGGGAACGAGAGCTGAAAGCTGAGAATGAATAATTCTGAGATGATGGGCTCCGGAGAATCAAACTGGAAAGACTCTTGAATTGCTCCGGATGGGTGAAAAGAATTCACACAATCAAAACAATTATGAGAGGATGGCATCACGCTTGAACTGAGAATTCTCGAGAGAATGAGTAAGGATATCAGAGGAACTCTTCTTCGGTCTTTAAGTGTTGAGAATGACGACGACAAACACCACCATGAATTGTTGAGACACCCCGGAATGAAGAATGGAAAAGTTGAGCCAACAATGAAAAGAATTTGAAAGATCTTGGAGGAAGACATATGACTGATGATAATTCATTCTTACGTCAAACTTGGAAAATAATTTGACAGTATCTCCGGTAAAATTAGAAGAGTTAGGTAAGATCCTGGGAAAAGACCTCTGGGTTAGGGCCCACTCAAAAGAAACATCGTTGATGATTTAAAAGATAGATTGCGCCAGTTGAATTAAATGACTTGAATGAGATAACATCCTCGAAAGAGCTTGAACGAATGTAGAGTGGAAACACAAATCTTCGAGATACCTTGAGCACTATCGAACAATTGAATAGCGAGAAATGAATGAATATGAGGTGCACCGGCATGAGAAGGTATTTGAAACGACGAAAATGATCAACAAAGCTCGAATTGGATCCACCGGAGAAGATGAGAGAACAAAGAATGATAACTTGAAACTTCGTTAGTATCTTCCTGATAATCACCGGATAAGAATATTGACGGAAAGAATGGAGAGACTTCACATCAATAAGATGGATACTCGATTAAGAAATCTGAGTCCTTGAAAAAAAAAGGGGGGGGGGGGGGGGAAAGCAAAGGCATCATGGAGACGGATGAAACAAACATCGTTGACGAAAACTGAGTTGATCTTGCGGATGTTGAAATGATCGGATCCACTTGAAGAGAAACAATCCGGTTGAAACGGATTGACATGACAATCTCGATTATCATGAAGGAGTAGTATTCCCATAGGAATACGAGAACACCACTTAGGAAAGGTATGGAATCAACACTTAACTTCGAAGCAACTCGAATATCACAACTCAAAACAAAACAAAGGATTGGCTTGCAGAAGAAGTCGGAACGAACATATGATAGAGATTTCGTCCGAAGTTTCCGTGGTGGGGCCCACACGGGCTCGATCGTACAACACCATCATGCACAAGGCAGTGCACATGACATACGAAGCGTCCCCGAGTCAACATAGCCAAGGACTCTTTAAGACACAACGAGACCACTGTAAAACCAACCGTGGATAGGCGAACTACTAGACGTCGAACCCCAATTTCATATCATACATCTGTCGGAAAGATATCCTAGGAGCTACTTGAATTCCCACTTATATACTCCCAAAACTTTCCGGTTATGCAATCAGGTGTTGGGGATATAGGGGAAACATAATATCTCACCCAAAACTAACAATACCTACATCCAGTTGTATCCATCCTTCAACACATAACAAAGAAACCTTCGAAAAGCATCCGTTATACAAGTTATGGCAATACTCTTGAACTCCCGCCCCAGTACTCGGTGGCGTCGAGGTTATCTCACCAACAACTGCATAAAAGATATTTTCGATGTCGGCGAAATTCAAGTATTCCAGAACTGCAACGATAAAATTGTGACGACAACACCTCGGAGCTCAACTCCTCGGGACACTGTCACAACCCCTAAATGTCAGGAGGCACCAAGAATAATGTTCTCGTCACAAAACCATCGGAACGATTCCAAGATACCCGCGTGATCCTAAAACATTTTTTAGTGAAATTTGAGAAGAGAAGAGTCAAAACTCTACGTCAGGATGCCTCACCAGAGCGACGAAGGGACTGAGGAGTAAAAAGAATTATACTCTCTGATATATATAATCCTATAAGACTCAAAACATTTTTCTACACTCAACAACGCCAGCGATTCGATCAAGCAGGGGGATCCTAAGTCGGGGAAGGCTCTGATTACCAACTTGTAACACCCACGATGCGGCTATATCTCCCACGTGTCGGAGCACGACTTAGAGGCATAAACACATTGTAGGCATGTCGCAAAAGGGGTAATCTTTACACATCCCATGTACTAATAAGAAAGAGGTACAGAGTTGGCTTACAATCGCCACTTCACACAGTACATGAATATAACATTAAATCAACCCGATACAAACAAGGTCCGACTACGGAACCAAAATAAAAGAAGACTACCCCTAATGCAAAAGATCCCCGATCGCCCGGACTGGGCTCCACTACTGATCAACTGAAACAAAACAACACAATGAACAAGATCTTCATCGAGCTCCTCCTTGAGCTCGGTTGCATCACCTGCACTGGTAGCAACGGCACCTGCAACTTGTTTTGGAGGTAAACTATGAGTCATGGGGACTCAGCAATCTCACACCCTCGCGATTAAGACTATTTAAGCTTATGGGTAGGTAAAAGGTAAGTGAGGTGGAGCTGCAACAAGCACTGACATATATGGTGGCTAACATACGCAAATGAGAGCGAGAAGAGAAGGCAAAGCACGTTCGTGAACTAGAAGTGATCAAGAAGTGATCCTGAAACTACTTACGTTCAAGCATAACTCCAACACCGTGTTCACTTCCCGGACCCCGCCGAGAAGAGACCATCACGGCTACACACGCGGTAGATGCATTTTAATTAAGTTAAGTGTCAAGTTCTCTACAACCTGACATTAACAAATTCCCATCAGCCCATAACCGCGAGCACGGCTTTCGAAATTTCAAAACAATGCAGGGGTGTCCCAACTTAGCCCATCACAAGCTCTCACGGTCAACGAAGGATATTCCTTCTCACAGGAAGACCCGATCAGGCTCGGAATCCAGGTTACAAGACATTTCGACAATGGTAAAACAAGACCAGCAAAGCCGCCCGATGCGCCGACATCCTGATAGGAGTTGCACATATCTCGTTCTCAAGGCAACACCGGTTAGGTCAAGCTATGAGTAAAACCAACCCTCAAGTTTCCCTGAGGTGGCCCCGCAGGCTGCCCATTTCGGATCAACACTTAGAGAAGCACTGGCCCGCGGGGGTTAAAATAAAGATGACCCTTGAGTCTGCAGAACCCAACAGAAGGAGGTAGGTTGTTAGTGCAAATGGTAAAACCAAGGTTGGGCCTTGCTGGAGGAGTTTTATTCAAAGCGAACTGTCAAGGGGTTCCCATTATAACCCAACCGCGTAAGGAACACAAAATCAAGGAACATAACACCGGTATGACAGAAACTAGGGCGGCAAGAGTGGAACAAAATACCAGGCATAAGGCCGAGCCTTCCACCCTTTACCAAGTATATAGATGCATTAATTAAATAAGAGATATTGTGATATGCCAGCAAAAATCATGTTCCAACAGGGAACATACTCCATCTTCACCTGCAACCAACAACGCTATAAGAGGGGCTGAGCAAAGTGGTAACATAGCCAAAGAACGGTTTTCTAGGACAAGGTGGGTTAGAGGTTTGACATGGCAATATGGGAGGCATGATATAGCAAGTGGTAGGTATCGCGGCATAGCAAAAGAGCGAGCAACTAGCAAGCAAAGATAGAAGTGATTTCGAGGGTATGGTCATCTTGCGTGCAAAGTTCTCCGAGAAGACGAAAGCTTGATCCTCGAAAATGTACTCAACGGGTACCTCGAACACGAACACATCTCCCGTATCTACCCAAGGCAAGAACACAAGGAAAGGGAACAACAATCAATCACGGTGCAATGCGCAAGCAACATGGTGCAAAACATGGCATGATATGCGGGATGTAATATGTAATGCATGTGTGTGCTCCAGAAGGAAAAGATTGAACCAGGCCTCAACTTGGCAAACCAAGTGTGCCGTTGGAAAGATGGGATGATTTCGGTCAAAATCGATATAAAGATCACCGGAATCGGATGCACGGTTTGCAAATGGCAAGGAAAACAATAATTGCACTAAGTTACGATTAACAACACGATGCCATCTAAAATGCAACAAGAAGATAAGATACTGCACTCTAACATGGAAACAAAGCACATGGTAGTGATCCACTCAAGATGCTTGACAAAAGATGAACACTAAGCTATGGCTAAATCACACAAGAGCAGGGTCAAACAATCATGGCAAAAGTGCAAAAGATAACAGGTTCACAGACATAGTGAAAATACTAACATGTCAGGAATTAACATCAGGAAGCAATGTTTAGAGCAAGATAACAACATGCTACAGGAACATATCATGGCAAAGCAAGGCATGGCATGAAACTACTCAAAGCATACAACAAAAGATCCTTACTGACCATAAGCCAAAAGGGATCAGAAGATATGATGGCACCCATGTAAACATAGCAAGTACCGTTAACAGATTCAGACTTAGCAGAAAACTGAACATGGCATAAACAAAGTTACGAAGGCATGTTTACGAGCTTGATGCACTCAACACAAGTCATTTCATGACAAGCTAAGCATACTACCAGCAAGAAGGCATGATTATGAATCTAACCATGGCAAGAACAATCTCATAGCATGCATGGATCAACTACAACAACCTCGGCAAAATTGATTAACACGTAAACAATCTGCCAGGAACATTTTATAGCAAAAGTAGAGCAAGATTGAGTCATGCTAGGGTACTCCATAATTGCAAACAAAGACATGGATGGATAGAACATGACAATATCTCAAAATCATCCTTACTGAACATGCTCAAAAGAGGCATGGATCACTCTGTAGCAACATGAATACATGGCATAAAATAACATCAGGGAAATGACTTGGAAGAATTCTAAGTCCCTGAAAACAGCAACATCACGAGAGCTACTTTGCATGCTTGTGCTATTCACCACATTGATCACAAAAATACATGGCATACACCCCTGTAAAGATGCCACGGCATATAACAAAACACATGAAGGTCTCATGCTCATAGGAGGCACACAATAATCATGGCAAAAATGATAAATGTCCATAATCTGTTAAGAAACAGACACTAGCATTACATAGCACTCTTGCATCAACATGTAGGGCATCAAGATGAACTCAAATGAACATTCTACAATGGAATGAAATGAAGAGGACATCGAGGCGAACAATTTGATATGCCATACGCACGAATCGGAGCAACGGTGATGGAGTTATGACATGCTGAAGTATGCATTAGAATGTAAGATTTAAAAGACTTAGTGGAAATTTGGACCTCGCGGGAAAAGTCAACGGGCGAGGTGGCGGCGGATCTCGCGGGAGCCAGGGAAGAAGATGGCTGGAGAGGATGGGGTTGCCGGTGAGGGGGGCGCCGGATACGGCCTTCCCGCGGCCGGATCTAGGGCCGATGCGGGTCGGGGAGGCCGCCGGGGACGAGGAAGACGGCGGGGCCTCCAGGCAGCGGCGTGGCACACCAGCGCGGCGGCAGGATCCGGCGCGCGCGGGGCGGCACTAGGGTTCCATCGGCGGGAATGGGGCATTGAGGCGCGGGCTCGCGCGGGCCCGATCCGGGTCCCGCGGGCCACGCGGTGGAGGAGAGAGATGCGGCGACGCGTGGCGGCGCGCGATTGGACGAGGCGGTAGCGGAGCTGACATGGCAGCGCGCCATCGGCCCGGGCGACGTGGCGGCGGGCGGTGGACACGTCCGGCGCGGCGTGGACGCGTCCGGTGGCGCGGGGAAGGTGGGATCTAGGGTTCATCCGCGAAAATTCGAGGGGAGTCACATATTTATAGGTAGAGGGAGCTAGGAGAGTCCAAATGAGGTGCGGTTTTCGGCCATGCGATCGTGATCGAACGATCGAGAGGATGGAGGGGGCTTGGATGGCTTTTGGTCCACTTTGGAGAGGTGCTCGGCTGCAACACAAACGAGGCCTTTACGGTTCCTCGGTTAACCGTTGGAGTATCAAACCAAGTCCAAATGGCACGAAACTTGACAAGCGGTCTACCGGTAGTGAACCAAGACCTCTTGGAAAATCTCGGTCCAATCCGAGAACATTTAACACCCGCACATGAAAAGAGGTAAAAAGGGACACCGGAGGAGATAGGAGAGTCGGATTGCAAAACGGACAACGGGGAAAAAGCTCGGATGCATGAGACGAACATGTATGCAAATGCGATGCACATGATGACATGATATGAAATGCATGACATGCAAACACATGACAAGGCAACAACAGCGAATAACTAGAAGACACCTGGCGCAACGGTATCGGGGTGTTACAGGTACAGAGGTTGAAGCGAAAACGTCCGCCATGACAATTGTTTTTATAATTCATCTAGATTCACATATGTCAAGGAAAGTACATAGTCACTAGGACTCAAAAATTTCCTCCTCTATGCCATCCAATAGGCCGTCTAACTTACAATCCTACTGGGAATACTTGGCGGCTACTTCTACTTTGTCCTATACGAAATTAACGGGAAATTCTTTTCTGTCTGACCCTAGAGGTTCGACTAGAGCCATATGATTCGGATCAAGCTTGGTATACCGTGTTTTCACTGTGGCACAGGCTTCCCGTGCACCTTCCCGACAAGCCGATATCTTCCACAGTCGAAAGCGCTCCCTTGAATAGATGTATCAGCTCATCCATCTTTCCTGGAGGGTAGGCGGATGGCCATAGGGCCTTGGCAACACTTCGCATCACCTGCCGAGCTTCCTCATGCACCTGCGACAGCTCTTGTAGTAGATCACTCGATGATCCGGACATCTCCTCTTCGGGACAACCGGTCAGCATACCTGCAGATATAACTCTATCAGCACCTTCTACCTATGAATTATTCGAAGGTAAGTTCGACCACATACTTAATATGCCGCCTCGCAGCCTTTTATTCTCCTTTACGAAGTCCGCCAGCTAGGCCCGTACATCTTTCAGTTCTTCGCCCAGTTGGGTGTTCAATTCCCGGAGCTTGTTTTCCTCTACGAAGACCTTTGTTAACACACGCTCACCCGCGGCTAGCAGTTTTTGGGATCCGTGTTCTCTGCTTTGAGCGGCTTCCAGTTGTTCTTGCAGTTGACCTAATGATCCAATTAAGAGGCGAGCAACCATGTTTGCATTATTGGTATACCATTATGTTTTCTCGATGGAGGGAAACATTATGAGGAGATGCCTTCCTGGATTTCTCCAGATAGGCATTGGTCGCATTTAGCTGGTCCGACATTTTTCCAACTCCTGAGATGACAGGTTGTTCTTCTCTGTAAGCACCTAGTTATACATTGATCCTTAAATCAGTTGTATAAACTACTTTAAGTCTCGGGGGCTACTGGTGTATGATTATTAAATCTATGCTTACCCACATATCTTTCCGATGTTGGTGTGTGGCTCGGACAAGCCCATCTCGAGCAGCTTAGATGTATGCATCGGCTGAATTAAAGGCATTAAACGCCTCTTTTGAAAAATTAGGGTTACGAAGAACGGCCCTCCGACGATGATCATTCATAGCGCTCTCCACTTCAGAGTTCGTGACGGACATGTCGTCCGAATCCTCTGTGGAAGGCCAGTTCGGTGCTACTCCTGTGTTAGTCCCCGTCCTTTGGGCAGGGTCCGGAACCTGACTAGTGGAGGCACGTCCGGTCGGATCTCCGGACACAGTCCGGCGGATACTTTTCCTGATAGGATACGGCGAATGGCATTACAATTTGATGTGACGATCAGAATGGATATTCTTGAGAAGAACAACCCTACCTCTTTGACGAGGGTTCTGCCATGTTATCATTTGCTTTCCTCTTCAAAGATGTGGCAGGCATGGACACTGCTCTCCTCAGAGATGCTTCTAGTGCACGTTGCAGTGCTGAGCGCCTCCCATTTGAAACACGGAATGGTGTGGTGGGTGAAGCATAGTAAGGGAACTCTTTCGAAGAAAGTGTCTTTTGAATTACATACATGCGAAGCAGGAAGGAGGCCAGGGTAATCGGCGATGATAGGTACATCCGTGCCGTCATAGCTCGTCTGATAGAATACTCCATCCTCGAGCTCCACAAATATGTCCGTATCTTGTTCGTATCTGGGGTCAAGATCCCAGTTGCGATTCTCGGCTGAGGGGCAGGGTCATGGATCCCCTCGACAGCCTTTCGCCATTCCTGTCATGAGTGGATAGGATACTCCTCGTCAAAGATAATTCAGGGACAGGAGTAACATAGTGGAGTCAGAGCTTACCCAGCTAGGAGGATTATACATGGAAAATCTGTCTCGATATTGGAGACGGGTGAACTCCTCCTTCCCCCCCCCCTTTATATAGTTCGGCCAATATTTTAGCCAGAGCGGTGGGGGTCTTTGGACCCTTCGGACCGCAACGTGAGGTGTTGTCTTCCCCATTATAGTGCCACATGGGTAGCCCTCTGTATTGGAGTGGTTGGACCCCCGCGCTATGGAGATCGCCATTACCTCGACTATTGACAATCCGGACTAGGCGAGCATCTTAATATTGCCCAACAGCAGACTGATCTCTGCGCTATCCTCCTCCTCCTGGCTCCAAGGACGCCAGCTATGGTGTTTCTTCAACGGAGCACTTGAAAATTCGGGGAGGCCCATACGGACTGGGTCGGGAAGAGCGACGTCATCGATATAGAACCATTCAGAAGGCCACTCTTCGGAAGCCTTCTTCGGTGTGCCGGACAGGTATCTGATGTCGGCGATGTGCCACACTTCGGCTCCCCCCACTTCAAATATTGACCCTCCTTGATTACGAGGGACGAGGCAGAACAGTCTTCTCCATAAATCGAAATGAGCCTCGCAGCCCAGGAATAGCTCGCATAGAGCGACATAACTCGCAATATGCAGGATGGAGGCGAGAGTGAGATTGTACAGTTGGAGGCCGTAATACTCCACCAGACCTCGAAGGAAGGGATGGATCGGAAATCCAACACCTCTTAACAAGAAGGGGACGAAGCATACTCGTCCCCCGCTGGACGGATTGGGGAAGTTCTTCGCTTGAACCCCGCCATTGAAGGATGTCATCCCTACTCGTACGGGGACCAAATCCGCGGGAGGAAGAAAGCCCTGTGCTTGCAGGTTCACCAGCTAGCTGTGAGAAACAGAACATCTCTCCCAATCCCCCTTTTCAGAGTTATGGGGATGAGAGGAAGAGCTGGCAGCACTAGCCTTGTTGGGGTGGTTCTGCTCCGCAAGCTCTGAGGATTTTTTTCGTGGGATTTGGAAGGGATCTGAGATCTATTCTCTTTAAATAGGCACCTTTCTGGTGCGGTTAGGGTGGTATATGTAAAAATACCCCAGACCTCTTGTATTCACTCGACACGTGGAAGCTAAAGTCAAGAAGGCGCGAAAGCCGAGGGGTGCGACATTAAGTGGAGAATCGAATACATTACTTTAAAGTCATAGGAGGAGGAACCTGCCTTGCAATGCCGAAGACTATCTACACGCTGAACACCTCATCATTGAAGTCTGGTTCGGGGGCTACTGCGGGAGTCCTGGACTAAGGGGTCCTTGGGTGTCCGATCTATTGGATATGGGCCACACTATTGGGCCATGAAGATACAAATACCAAAGACTCTACCCGTGTCCGAATGGGACTCTCCTTGGCGTGGAAGGCAAGCTTGGAGACCAACTATGAAGATTCCTTTCTCTGTAACCGACCTTGTGTAAAACTAGATCCCTCCTGTGTCTATATAAACTGGAGGGCTAGGTCTGTAGATACTGTCCAAATAATCATAGAAAGGTTAGACTTTTAGGGTTTAGCCATTATGATCTCGTGGCAGATCAACTCTTGTAATACTCATATTCATCAAGATCAATCATGCAGGAAGTAGGGTATTACCTCCATAGAGAGGGCCCGAACCTGGGTAAACATTTTGTCCCCCGTCTCTTGTTACCATCGATCCTAGACACATAGTTCGGGACCCCCTACCCGAGATCCGCCGGTTTGACACCGACAAGAACAACACCTTCTTCGAGTCTTCAAAGAAACCACACAAGAAGCCCAAGATCTCCTCAGATAGGTTTTGGAGCTACCAGCAATGCATCTACTACTCTTGCATACTGTATAATCAAGACATGATTTTTCAACACGTTGCTGGGCTGCCATGACTTGATTGCTTCAGAGAAGTCAGACTGCTCCAGTTTGTAACTGACAAGGAGCATTAGAATGAAGAGTTTCTGCTGTAGTTCTATGCTACACTTCACATCAGAGGCTACAACAGGGATCCGAAGACATGGATCCTTGAGTGGATGATCGCCAATGTCCATCTTGAAGCCAAAGCTCAAGATATCCTCGAGCTAACTTCCCTTCCCACTCCTGGTGATCTATTTGAACTAGGTTGTCAGCTATATCATAATGAACTGCAGAGCATCTTTCAGAAGCCAGAACCCAACATGAGCCAGATGCTCAGTATGATGAAGCCATTGTCCATGGATGCTGAATATCCCAAGGAGTTCTTTGTCAAAGACCTTGAGTACCTGCCCTGCACCATCTATCATATTCTGAGGCGTACTCTCTGGCCTATCAAGGGATATTCTCTAGATGCAAAGCTTGAAGGCGCTATGAAGACATTGGTCTTCTACACTCTCAATGGCATCAGATTCAACACGCCAGATTTCCTCATCCGACACATGGCAGCTTCAGGAATTGATATGTTTGGCCTCAAATTCTATGCACCATGGGTCATGTGCTTTATAAAGCTTCACTCTACGGTCAACTATCAACCTTCAGCATGCAATCATGTTGTTTTCTTGCTTGATACCCTGTGCCTGCTAAGGCGCCAGTGCGTGAAGACAATGCTTCTTTTCAAAGCTTCACATAGCTAGTTGATGGAGTTCATGTGCCCAATCCTCCTGCTCCCGATGGGCCTCTAGCTGGTTAGCTACGCCTGCCGCATCATGCAAACACTTATGCGAATGCCAACACTATAGCTCAAAGGCCTTAGAAGCGTCCTCCTGTCCTCAACGACAAAGATCTTCTTGTATCACTTCATCAGAAGCAGGACGGACATCATGATTGGCTGAAGCGTCGGATGTAGAGTCTTCTTGTTGATGTAAATCGCATTTGCAATCTGGCTACCAAGAATTCATCCCTTGCGCATGAAGCCTGTCGACGGTCCTGTAAGAGCCTCACACTGCTCTGTTCTGAAGATGATCTTCGCGAAGATGGCTTCACAGAACAATTCAAGTTTGACTCCAAGCCTCAATAATCTGCAAGTTGGCATCCAACACCTTCCATTGAAGATTCAGAGTATTCATCTTCCACTGCAACTGTTGTTGTGAGAGTCATTGATGAAGAAGACGACACCACTTCACCAGCGATGGATTCACTGCATCACAACTCTGCACCAGGCCCGTCTGTGCTGCCCGATACCAACGTCGACCTTGCTGCTCCAACATCTTCTCCGACTGGGAACGAGTAGATACTCTTTATCTTCAAACCTTTTTAGTCCTTAATGACTAAAGGGGGAGAAGCATATGAGTTGATAGTCTTCAAGCAGGTCCATATGGGTCGGTTGCTTATTTTTGCTAAGTCTTACAACTCTCATTCTTGAAACTTTTGCCTTTTCAGTTGTAGCACACTTAAAACTTAATGGTCGTCTACTACTTTTTGCTGCTACCCCGTGACATGATGATAAATTCCACATGAAGTCATTCTGCACACGCCCATTTCTCATTGTGCATTTCATTATTCTTCATTATTTATGTATGAATGATGAATTTTCTTCATGTGTTGAAGAGGAACTCCACAAAGTAAAACCTGCCATGTGCATTTTCTGTCAAAAGCAAACTACTTATATGCACATCTTCAGGGGGAGCCCTTTCTAACTCATGAAGACAATGCCTATGTACTTTAACTTTCACATACTTTTATCCCCATTGAAAACTTCAACCAGTTTGTCATCAATCACCAAAAAGGGGCGGATTGTAAGTGCATCTAGTGACACCCCTAGTTGGATTTCGAGTATTGACGACAAACGAGGTTGAAGGACTAATGTGTTTGTGAGAATTGAAGGAAAACATAGGTAGTAGTCCCTCATTGATTCGGTTTACCTACCAGAGATGACCCAAAAAAATGTATGAAGACATTGAAGACGATGGTGGTTCGTGAAGACATTCACGTTGAAGATAATGACCCGTGAAGACATTCACTTGAAGACTATGGAGTGCGAAGACATAGTTTCTTTCGTAGTTCTTTTTCTTCTTTCCTGAGTCATAGGAACCAACGTACTATTAAGTGTTGTCCAAGTGAACAAAGTTAGATGACTGCAGTGATACTCAACCTAAATCCTATGTCTTCGAGCGAAGACAATGAGAGAAAATCTTATCCAGAGTTGGATGAGTCAGCTTTTCTTGTAGCCCTAGCCAAGCTGCTGCGTGTGTTTGAAATCCGACTGTTGGACATGTGTCGGTTCCTTAGTGACCCACGTCATTTCAGACATGTCACGTCGGGTTGCCTCCAGCCTATAAATAGCCCACCCCTACACCATAAATTGGTGGCTGCTCAGAGTTAGTGCACGACTCTTGTCATTTGAGAGCAACCCACCTTCGAAGCCTTTGAGAGAGAGATCATTGCAAGGACAAAGCCCAAAACACCTAGAGCCAAAGAGTGTTAGGCATCACTGAATTATTTCTGTCCACGTGACCTGAAGATTTGTTACACTTGGGGACTGTGAATCGTCCAGCTGGTTAGGCATCGCATTCTGAGCATCCAAGAGTCATTGTGGATTGCCGGTGAATGAAATCTGTGAAGGTTTGGAAGTCTACCTTGAACACTTACTAGAGTGATTGGGCGAGGAATGGGTGTCCTTAGCTCAAGCGGAATAAGGTGAAGACACATTCTTCTGAGTTCAATCTCAGCCTCCCTAACCAGACGTACAGTTGTCACAACAACTGGAACTAGTCTACCAAATCCTTGTCTTCACCTAGCAACTGGTTATATCCCCTACTTCCTTTACATTTCAGTTTGTCTTCATGAAGTCATTGCTTGCTTGCCTGATCTGTTTGACTTCACCGTGTGAAGACTATTATCTGTTTGGCTTCATACCGTCTTCCATTCTGATCCATACTACCTAGCTGATGTTAGTCTTCGTACTTTCACTGTACTTGTTACTTGACTATGGCTTGTCTAGTGTAGTTCATCTTCCACTGCATATCATATAGGTTCATTTCAAAAATTTAGTCTTCAAAGACCTCGTCTTTTGAAGACTTACGTAAGAATCGCCTATTCACCCCCCTCATGTCAATAACTAGCACTTTCACAAGTCAAGGTCATACAATGAAAAAAGATCTTCTAGTCATGATCGTAATTGCTACAATTGCGAAAGACCCGGACACTACTCCAATGAGTGTGCAGCTCCCTACAAGAAAAGAGAAGACTCACCAAAACGGAGGAGTAGAAGAGATGGCTCACCTCCAAGAGAGAGAAGGATTAGAGATGAAGATGATTTTCTGTGTGATGATGATTTACTTGTTGACAACACTACTGATTAAAACTATGAGGAACTTGCTAGTAATCATGCTAATGAAGATGAAACGAATGACAATGATAAGAAGGAGATTGAGCGTCTAACTAAAGAACTAAACACTCTTAAGTTAGCTCATCAAACAACTCTAGAGGATCATAGAGAGATCCTAAGGACTCATGAGAAGCTATGCTTCGAGAAGATAAATTTAGAGCAAGAGCACGAGATTCTAAAAGCTATCAATGATGATCTTCGAAAGAAGAGTTCTTCTTATCTTGCCAAATTTCACCTCTTGTCTACTTATATGCCACAAGTAAAATCTAGCAACAAGAGCAAGAAAGAGTCTTCCTATAGTAGTAACAGCAATCATGTTAAATCCAATATTGTTGCTTCTAGTACTTCCCTTGATTCCACTAATGATTCTCTTAGCCAAGTTACACCTGAGCAAGAAAATAGCTTATTGAAGGGAATTATAGATGAAGGTGTTTACAAGAGCCTTGCCGGGACCAAGCCATTTGAGGAAATTGTACGCAAGCAAGGAAGGCACCGGAAGAATCAAGGTGTTGGTTTTGAACAAAAGTTCAATGCCAATGGAGTTGAGCGGGAAGAAGAACAATACCCCAATACGAAGTTTGTTCCTCAACAAGAGAAGTATGACCCCACTTGTTTCAAGGGAACACAAGCTCAAGATGATCTTCCACCACAAGACCATGAGCTAAAAGGCAAGGATAAGCTTGAGATTGACTCATTTGAAGAAGCTCCTAAGGCCATGGTCAAGTGGGTTCCCAAGACTATGTCAAGCTCTACATCATCAAGTTTAACTACCACTCCAAGGGTTCCCATCAAGTTGTTGTGGATCCCAAACAAGAAGAACTAGAGTGTTCTCGAGGGTGACTCCACCAACATACTACACTCATATTCTTTTTGGCAAGGACTTGTGCAATCAACTTTCATATCTTGCACTAGTTCATGGAGTCACAAACCCTCTTGTTGGTAAGATAGGGGACAAGGTAACCTAATGCATTCATGGACATCATCATATGAGCAATTCAATCTATTTCTATGGATATCTTTGTATGTTCCTTGTGGGACTAACCCATGTAGGTATTGAAAGTGCAACACTCCAATGGTTTGCTTCAAATGATCTACATCAACATTGAACATCCACATCTTCACTATCTACATGAAGTAATCATCGTCAAAACCCAAGGTTAGTTCATCCCTCTTAGGGGGGATATCACATCTAGGGGGAGATTTACTCTAAAAAAATATTGATCTAAAGCAACACTAATGGTGTGAACATATTAATGCTTTATGTAAAAGTGGTAACCCCACTTGTGCTTAAACGATGACTATGACCTACGATTAAATGTTCTCATTTGACTCCTCAGTCAATATACTCATATATAGATGACTTAGTCATTGCTATTTTCTTGATAGATGCTAGAATTGTTTGTGCATGCTTTGTCACATGTTTCATTTGCTATCTTATTGTGTGAGGATGTTGGTTGCATATTTACTCCATTCGAGGACATCCATTTGTTGTTTTTATTGTCTTGGTTTTTATTGGCCAAATGAATGGACAAGAATCCTTAAGAACTTTCTCTAGCTATCTATGCTCTTATTGTATCAAACTCTATTCATGCCACATCACAAAAATTGAACAAGTCTTTTCGGACCATCCGGGTGAGGAACACTCGGAGCCACCGATCCATCAAGGGCTGCTTTCCAAAACCTTCGTGTGCATTTCGGTCAGACCAACTCACTCAAAGTCTGTCACACTGAAAGCACTAGACTGACCTATGTTTTCATCTCGGTGCTACCAATTTTAATGACTATGTCCCACCGAGTTGCAATAACTGCACACAGTTTTGCATCTCGGCACCACCGAAACATTCCATTCAGTGCCACCGACAACACCTGGGTATATATACTCAGCAGATCCGTTCGGTTGAAATATACTTCAAACCTCACAAGCCCGCGCCTAGTGCCGTCGCCCCCTTGGTCTCCGAATCATCACCGTCTTCGCCTGTGCGCCTTCGCCGCAGGTCTCCATTGCCGTCTACGGGAATCTACACCACCGTTGCCGCCATAGAGAATCGTCACCGAACTAGGGTATGATTCGATCTCCTCGTGCTATCCCCTTCCGATTCTATGCACAAGGAAAATGCCTAGTACCTGCCACTTTTGAAATCATTCTATCCACTAAAATGTTCCAATAGATTAGACTCGAAGAAAAAATTTAGGGTTACGTTTCCGCCGAACTCATCTCAGACCAACCAAAATGAAACTTCTGGTTCCATCGATTGGCTATGGCCATTGCACTAAGTACAACTAGGTGCCACCGAAATGTACTAATCGGTGAGACCGACAGTAGAATCTCAGTGAAACCCTAGCATGTCAGATCCACCGAACCACAATCGGCCTGCCAGATCTTGTGTGTTTAGACTCTGTTAATGCTTCAGTGTCACCGAGATGTTCATGTCGGTAGCTCTGAAATGCTTTCTGTAGAAAACTCAAACTAAAGTTTTGATCCAATTTTTTGAAAAACCAACTGCTTTTTGTGATGCCCATCCACTCTGCCCATACCTATCTATTCATAGGGTCCGCATTGCAAGATGTCTGATGCAAGTGATAGCCAGAACTAGTCAGAGAGTGAGGGCACTAGCCCTAGCGGTATTTATGATGAGGGAAGCATGAGCACACCGAGCGATCTGCCTAAAGCTGCCACAAGAACAAGGAAGAAGAAAAAGCTGAGAGAGTGAGGATGAGGTTTTCGTTGGTAATGAGGAAATAACCTAGAGGAAGGAAGTGCTAAAGAAAGAATATGGCACAACAGCTGCTACTAAACCAGGTCTCAAGAAGAAAGCCCCTTCCAAAAGGGTTCCTATGTCTAAAGCCATAAAATCTAAGTTCCACAAGAGACCATGTAATTCACTCTTTAGAAAATAGAAGAAGAAGATGCCATTGGAAACAAAAAGAGGAAAGAGAGTGAAGAATACCATTGCCAGAGTGATTGGCAGACCATCTATGATGGTGGATGATGAAGAATAGGAGGAAGAGGAACCAGCTTCACCTCCTGCTAAATTTTAGAAGCTCATGGCAGATGCCATGAAGTCAGGTGTTGCTCCATCAAAGCCCAAGCCTAAACCTAAGGCTGCTCCACCCAAGAGGTCAACTAGGAACATCCCAGCTGCTGAAAAGAACAAGGCCCTAGTGCCATAAGTTCAAGAGGATGATGAGCCGCTAGTGCTCCGAAAGTTGAAGCCAAAGATTCCAGATCTTGATGATGGACATCTAGTTGCTGAAAATGTGATGCTCAGAAAGGACAAAGGTCTGACAGATTGGAGGAAAAGTGATCCTTGTTCTGCAAGGAGAAGAACAACTTGTGACTATCATTTCCATAACCGTGAATAGCAAGACTTTTATGAGACAGTGTTGCTTTACAAGAAGCCCATCATAAGAAACATGAAGTGGGTGGACTGGAAGTACATAGATGCAAATGAAGATTACTTCCCCCATGTTCATGAGAGCTTCAGGCTTACTGGATTTGATGCTTTAACTCTAGAGGCAAATGACAAGCTTTTCCATAAACCATTTTATAAGGAGACATGCCCGTAGGATTTTTATATGCTGTTCTAGAAGCCCAAAGTGCATCATCTAATTTCTTAGACCAATTCTTCCTAGACCTATTGACAATTTTTTGCAAAATTAACTTTATTTCCCTATTGCTAACTTCAACTTGACCACTATACTGGGGATGATAAGGTGATGGAATTATATGGTTAACATCATACTTGGAAAGCACTTTACGAAAAGAACCATGAATAAAGTGTGAACCACCATCAGTAATTATGTAACTAGGGGCTCCAAACCTTGGGAAATTAACTTCCTCAAGCATTTTAATAGTGGTGTTGTGATCATCACTACTGGTTGGAATAGCTTCTACCCACATAGTAACATAATCAACAGCAACCAGAAGATGTGTATACCCATTAGAGGAAGGAAAATGTCCCATGTAATCAAATCCCCAAACATCAAATGGTTCAATAGCAAGTGAATAATTCATAGGCATTTCTTGACGCTTACCGATATTACCTATTCTTTGGCATTCATCACAAGGTAAGACGAACTTACATGCATCCTTGAATAGAGTAGGCCACTAAAATCCAAATTGCAATACCTTGTGAGCAGTTCTATCTCCAGCATGATGCCCTCCATAAGCTTCGGAGTGACATTTCCATAGGATTTGTCCTTGTTCCTACTCAGGTACAGAACATCTAATAATACCATCTACTCCTTCTTTATAAAGATGTGGGCCATCCCAAAAGTAATGTCTTAAATCATAAAAGATTTTTTTTCTTTTGTTGGTATGTAAAGCTAGGTGGTAAATATTTAGCAACAATGTAATTAGCATAGTCAGCATACCAAAGAGTATTACGAGCAACATTTGTTGCATCTAACTGCTCATTAGGAAAACTATCATCAATAGGTAGTGGGTCATCAAGCACATTTTCAAGCCTAGACAAGTTATCAGCTATGGGGTTCTCAGCTCCTTTCCTATCAGTGATATGTAAATCGAATTCTTGTAGCAAGAGAACCCATCGAATAACTCTAGGTTTAGCATCTTTCTTTTCCACAAGATATTTAATAGCAGCATGATCGGTGTGAACAGTTACTTTTGAATAATCAATATAAGATGTAAATTTATCACAAGAAAACACCACTGCTAAGAATTCTTTTTCAGTAGTAGCATAGTTTCGTTGATCACTTTCAAGAGTTTTTCTAGCATAATGAATAACATTCAATTTCTTATCAACTCTTTGTCTTAGAACATCACCAACAGCAAATCACTAGCATCACACATAATTTCAAAAGGAAAGTTCCAATCAGGAAGTTGAACAATAGGTGCAGAAATTAAGGATTTCTTGAGTGTTTCAAAGGCTTCTAAACAATCATCATCAAAAACAAAAGGAATATCCTTTTGCAAAAGATACGTAAGAGGCCTAGAGATTTTAGAATAGTCTTTGATAAATCTCCTATAGAAACTAGCATGACCTAAGAAACTACGAATACCTTTGATATCTTTAGGACATGGCATTTTCTCAATTGCATCAACGTTAGCTTTGTCCACTTCAATACCTCTTTCAGAAATTTTATGGCCCAAGACAATACCTTCATTAACCGTAAAGTGGCACATTTCTCAATTCAAGACAAGATTTCTTTGCTTGCATCTCTGTAAAACTCGGTCAAGATTGGTTAAACAATCATCAAAAGACTTCCCATAAATAGAGAAATCATCCATGAAAACCTCAACAAGAAAAGTTAGAGAATATAGTAGGTGCATTGTATAAACCGAAAGGCATATGTCAATAAGCATAAGTTCCAAAGGGTCAAGTAAAAGTGGTCTTTTTCCTTGATCAGGGCGAAAAATAGGTATTTGTGAAAAACCAGAATCTCCATCAAGTAAGCAAAAATGTGTGTGTTTAGATAATCTTTCTAGCATTTGATCAATAAAAGGTAGAGGGTAATGATCTTTTCTAGTTGCTTTGTTTAATTTTCTAAAATCAATTGCCATTCTATAGCCTGTAACAATTCTTTCTAGAATAAGTTCATTCTTATCATTAGGAACAACAGTAATACCTCCTTTCCTAGGGACACAATGAACAGGACTTTCCCATCTACTATCAGCTATATGATAGATTATATCTACTTCTAGAAGTTTTAATATTTCCGTTCTTACCACTTCTTTCATCTTCGGATTTAATCGATGTTGGTGATCAACAACGGGTTTAGCATGAGGTTCCTTATTAATCTTGTGCTGACATAGAGTGGGACTAATGCCCTTTAATCATCAAGAGTATATCCAATAGCAGCTCGGTGCTTCCTTAGAACTTTCAATAATCTTTTTTCTTCATGTTCTGAAAGTTTAGCACTTATAATAACATGATATACCTTCTTTTCATCAAGATAAGCATATTTCAAAGTCCTTGGCAATTGTTTTAATTCAAACACAGGATCACCTTTAGGTGGAGGAGGACCTCCTAGAGTTTCAATAAGCAAATTGTGTTTAAGCAAATGACGTTGTTAAAAGAAAATCTTATCTATTTCTTTTCTTTCATGCATATGTAAATCATTTTCAAGGTCTAGCAAATATTGTTCTAGTGGATCAGTAGGAGGCACATCAATAGAAGCAAGACCAATTATTTCATCCTCATTAGGCAATTCTTTTTCATGAAGCTTTCTACTAAACTTGGAAAAATAAAATTCATGAGACTCATCACGGAAACTAGCACCGACAATTCGTTTCTCACACACTATTGCAGGATGCTGCTAACGCGATACTACCAGCACAGACCCTTCAATGAAACTGTGTGCGATGCCATAATCACAAATGGTGGTGTAAAAAACTGTCAAAAAGGTGGAAAACATTTGCGAAGGTGGAGCCATCAAACACGGTTCAGATTTTAGTTGCGTGTGCGACGCAGGGCATATGATTCAGTTCAATTAACTATTTGTGATGAGGAGGAACAACAGAAATGGGCAGCCAGATGGAGGTGTGTGCGATATACAGCATATGGTTCACTCAGATGAACTGTTTGTGATTAGGCAACACAAAAGAAACGGCCAGCCAGATGATGGTGTGTGCGATATACGACATGCGGTTCACTCGGATGAACTGTTTGCGTTGAGACATGAGAACATAAATGGTTGAAATTAACAAGATGTGTGTGATACGCGGCAAATAGGTCTGTAATCAGAAATGTGTGTGAAGACCGATAATAATACACACGGTTGCTGCTAATATGACGTGTGTGTTGTGTGATGGGATTGCATACAGAACAACAACATATACACACACACACACACTTATAAGGACATGCTTGCATATCCAAATTAAACATCTAGTTACATAGGCGGCTACTACAACCATGGCATTTGCACATACCAAAGTAAACTATTGCATGCATAATTACATAGGTGGATACTACACACATGACATTTCCACACACATAATTACATAAGTAAACTATTTATTACATGCATGATGAACTAGCATAAACGATCATCTGATCATCCGGGCTCGTCGAATTGGATAACGAGGCACTTCCTCATGTCAATGATCTGCATGTGCATCTTGTAGCATGTGTACACACTCTTGGCCATGAACCTGAGGTGAGGTTCATCCAGTTGTCGTATCCAGGGCATGTGCCAGGATAGGGGACTTGTTCTCTGGGCATCCCGCTTTATCTTTTCATAGTAGGGGTCGATGATGGCCGAGGCAAGTTCGACTAGGGAGTCCTTCTTCTGCTGCCCCAGGCCCTGTAGTGGTCATGGATTTCGACAAGGTTCTTGCTGGCCAAGCCCGTAACACTAAGAGCGTTTACATCGTCGGTGGTTTCCACCATGGTGAACTTGTAGTCGGTGTTGTTGACAAACCTATTGAAACGGTCGAAAGGCTCTGTGACCATGCAGTAGTGGTAGATGAGGACATGATGGCGCATGCACAACTGGGAGACGACAACCTTCTGATCTATGCCGGGACGACCGGCGGTGTACTGGAGGTCGATGCCGACCACCTTATACTTGTCTCGAGCAAGCAACTGCTCAATGCTGTTGATCTAGTCGTCCACCACGGCCGGGTCGATGGTGTACACCACCGAGAGATCCGTCTCCCTCATGTGGGTCTGCAATCTATGCTCGCCAAACTAATTGGAGCGCCGCTGGACATCCCCTCTCTATGTGTCATCATGGGTGTGCTTGTTGTGTTGTGGGGCCCGATCGAAAGGTTGAAGAAACTAAGGTTATAATGGCCGCGGGAATTAAAGCGGTAGCCGGACGTTTAGGAATATCGACATGCCATGATGGCAATTCTAATTTGCAGTGCGTAAATCCATCGTGCCGCACGTAACTACATCGCATGGCAACGTGTGCGGCGCAACCGCCTGTATATGGGGCCCCCGACGTGATTGTGCGCACGCCCAACCACTGGCAGAGCGCACGCTGAGGGACGCGAGCAGAGCGCCCCGCGATCACCTCAATGGCGAGAAACCATATATATATATATGTGCATATAGCAGTTGAACACGCAAGGAAAAGCTATCCACAAGCCGAGCGCACCGACGGACGCGAGCAGAGCGCGCCGCGATGCCTAACGGCAAGCACATCATGCTGCGGCGCCTAATGGCGAGCAGAGCTTGCCGAGGGATGCGAGCAGAGGCCGACATAGTGATACGTGGCAAATAAGACGAACTATGAGAGCGATGTTGGAGACATCAAGCACGAATCAGATTAGAGTTGCGTGTGCGATACATGGCATATAGTTGATCCATCCGAGTTGTTTGTGATGGAATAAGCCGTGTATGTTGCGGGAAAACGCTTGCTAGTATATAACCTTAAATTTAACCAAAAAAGTGTTAATGCATGTTACAAAAATTGTATAGCTGGAAACTATGTTCAAATACGACTAAAACGATATAATCTTGGCGACATGTATTTATATTTTATTAGTTAAATCTTACTTATAAACCAGGACAGGGGTACAGTAGGTAATTAAATGCAAAGTTTTTGGTATTAACCGTATGTAGACATGTCCTTTCCTCCTCCTCTCGCATGTCTTGGCACCCTACTGCCGCAGACGGCTTACAACGCAAGCTTGCGCAACGTGCAGGGGCGTTCTTTTGGCCAGACGGTTTCGCCAATGAATCGTCGGTGAGCCCGTTCCCGCGCAACCCCGCAGGTTCCCGCGCAATGACGAAATCCCCCAAAATCCCAATGATTACCGGCCTGCTATAAAAACCCTCACGGTCGGTGAGTCCTGTGTCGCATTTTCCCCTCCCTCCCTGTAGCTTATCTCGTGTGCTTCTCCCACAATCGCCAATGGCACAGGTCCGTCGTCGTCGCTCAGCCACTCCGCCGTCATTAGAGGACAGCTCCAGCTGGGAGGCTATAGCACGGCGGCGGCACAGTCCCCGACGTAGTGTAGTGCGCGTGGCGTCCCTGTTGGGTGTGCGCGAAATACACACCACACGCTCTGCCGCCACTGCCCGTCGGCAGCTGTTGCCGGCCGCCGTTCCCACCACACCACCTTCGAAAGCCAGGGCCATCTTTCGCTCCGCCGCGGCATCTCAAAGGCGGGAGGTGGCCGTCGTGGCCGCCTCCCCACTGCCGGCCACCATGCCCATCACTCGCTCCTCCACTACGGCCTGAAGGCGGGAGGTGGTGGTCGTGGCCGCCACCCCATCATCGGTCGCCATGGCCGCCAGCCCACCGTCGACCGCCGGGATCATCACCCGCTCAGCCACTGCCGCCCGAAGGAGGGAGGCGGAGGTGGAGGCCCGCATGTGCATCAGTGACCTTGCGCGCTACATTGAGATCCTGCGGGAGGAGGAGGAGCGCCTCGTTGAGCACGCAAATATCCTTACCACAGCCGTGGCCGTAGCACACGCCGACGCAGAGGTGAGGAATCAGGAGATCTACGAGTAGTCCGGCCGCTTCGAGAGGGATCATCTGGAGCGGCAGTGGGCGTTTGAGCTGGCGAGCATCGCTGA
Organism: Triticum urartu; assembly: GCF_003073215.2. NCBI lineage: Eukaryota > Viridiplantae > Streptophyta > Magnoliopsida > Poales > Poaceae > Triticum > Triticum urartu. The sequence goes on from NC_053024.1 coordinate 355,045,081, forward strand.
ACGTGCAGCAGCGGTAGGCACCGTATTACATTTCTCCAGCTTCTCGATAGGCTCCTCCTGCTCCTCTGCCCCTTACTAAGCGCGCTCGACAGAGGAGAGGCTGCAGGAAGTAGCAGAAAGCCCCTCTATGGTAGTAGTAATATTTAGAGGCTATTTTGTTCAGTTCATCTCACTATAGATGTGTGTTCGAACTGTACAATGTACTTAAAACGAGAAAGTAACAATAATAGTAGCAAAGGTGCAGCAAGGTAACCCAATCCTTTTGAGGCAAAGGAGAGGCCAAAACGGATCTCTTATGATAAGCAAAGCGTTCTTGAGGGTACTTGGGAATTTCATCTAGTCACTTTCACCATGTTGGTTTGATTTGTGTTCGTTACTTTGATAATTTGATATGTGGGCGGACCGGTGCTTAGTTGCTGTTCTTAATTGAACAAACCTCCTATTTATGAATAACCCTCCCACAAGCATCCGCAACTACGAGAAAAGTATTAAGAATAAATTCTAACCATAGCATTAAACTTTTGGATCCAATCGGTCCCTTACGGAATAGCTCATAAACTGGGGTTTAAGCTTCTGTCACTCTCGCAACCCATCATCTAATTGCTACTCCACAATGAATTCCCTTAGGCCCAAATATGGTGAAGTGTCATGTAGTCGACGTTCACATGACACCACTAAGGGAATCACAACACACATACTATCAAAATATCGAACACATATCAAGTTCACATGATTACTTGCAACATGATTTCTCCCGTGACCTCAAGAACAAAAGTAACTATTCACAAATGATAAACATGCTCATGATCAGAGGGGTATTAAATACTATATTGGACCTGAACATATAATCTTCCACCAAATAAACCATATAGTAATCAACTACAAGATGTAATCAACACTACTAGTCACCCACAAGCACCAATCTATAGTTCCGGTAACAAGATTGAACAGAAGAGATGAACTAGGGTTTGAGATGAGATGGTGCTGTTGAAGATGTTGATGGAGATTTCCCTCCCCAAGATGGGAGAGTTGTTGGTGATGATGATGACAATGATCCCCCCCCCCCCGGAGGGAAGTTCCCCCGACAGAATCTCTCTACCGGAGGGCAAAAGTGCTCCTGCCCAAGTTCCTCCTATAAACAGTGGCGCTCCTACCGGAGGTCAAAATGACTTATATACCAGAAGATGGGCATCAGACGTGGGCCTGGGTGAGCACAACCCACTAGGCGCGCCTGGGCTCCCTGGCGCGCCTAGGTGGGTTGTGCCCACCTGGTGGTCCCCCTCTAGTACTTATTTGCTCCAATATTCTTCATATATTCCACAAAAATTCTGCGTGAAGTTTCAGCTTGTTTGGAGTTGTGAAGAATAGGTAGCCTGACGTAGCTTTTCTATGTCCAGATTTCCAGCTGCCGGAATTCTCCCTCTTTGTGTATACCTTGCATATTATGAGTGAGAAGGCATTGGAATTACTCCAAAGAGAATTATTATGGATAAAAACACCATAAATAACAGTAGGAAAACATGATGCAAAATGGACATATGATCTACCCACACCGGAGCAACAAGCCAAAAGAACCCTTCAGGAGCTCCCAGAGATTGTACCGAGAGTGTCGTATAACACTATACTTTTTCAAACTTTTTGGTAACTTGTTGCCAAAGGGGGAGAAAATTTATAGATCATATGCTTCGAGGGAGAGAGAGTGCGTGTCTCGTTCTTTGCTCGTTGGTTTTTATTGCCCATTTCTACTTTGTCCGTTTGGTTTGTGCTACTTATTGTTTTATGCTCGTTTGATACTTTGTGTGGTTGTGTGATTGATCATACTATGCTTAATGTGTGATTTATGCTTATCTCTACAATTTTTTGTGTATGATCATTCACTTATGTATTTGGTGATGTGTGCATATTATTTAACTCTTATCATTTTGTGCGCTCCACCAGGATGTATGTGACATGGAAGAGTGACCCATGATCCTAATCGGTTATGCATTTGCATTCAAACACGAATTTTAAGTAATGCACAAATTTAGGAGGAGCTCTTTCTTATCACATACTTCTCAAAGCGACGATGTATTTCATTAATTTTATCATTTGTTGGAGTGTCGGTGTACAAAAAGAGGGGTACACTTTTTGTACCCCTATAACTGTGCACGGGCAGTCCGAGCCACGGGCACCACCACACTGAGCAAGGCAAGGGAGGTGAGCCAAGGTAAGGCCGAAGATCAGGAGAAGCAGAACGATGCCAAGACCAAGAGCACAAAGAGCAAAGGGGACGAAGCGGACCACCCCCCCCCAGCAAGATCCTTGCCGGGAGGTGGTTTTAGCAAACCCGGCAAGACCCTTGCCGTGGCAGCTCGCCCCACACCTACGGAGTGAGTCACCCTTGAGTCCACTGCCCCCATGGGGCAAGGATTCGGGAGACATCCCCGTGGTGGCATGCAGATCTTTGTGAAGACATTCAAGATCAGATACACCCTTTAGAAGATAATGATCCTTGGCGGGATCCCAGCCAAGGAGGACCACAAGGCCCCCGGCAAGAGCCTTGCCGGGGATGACAGCAAGCGGCACGGCAAGACCCTTGCCGGGGCCCCGGCAAGGGCCTTGCCAAGAACACCCGTTGGGCCACCATCAGGCTCACGCCAGTCAACCCTCCACCGCCATTCGCATGCAGCTGCCGACCCAACCAGCTCGGCAGGCACCTGCGTGGCGGCATGCGGATCTTCGTGGAGACCCACCACTGCGCCACCTCAGCTGCCTGCCTGCCTACATGGCACCGCGGGCACCGCTGGCCAGGGCGCGTGTCGACATGAGAGGGAGCAGCGACGGATGAGACAGGGCTCTCCCCTGTCCCCGATAAAGCAAGGACACCTGGGCAAGACGCATTAAATGCGCCTTGTCATGTAATGCGAGGGATAACCTCACATCACTGTACCCATTCCACCTCCTGTGTGCCACTGTGGCAACCCCTTTGCTATAAAAGGAGGCCCGAGCCAACCAGGAGGAGGATTCGGCTTTTTGGAGCTCCTCACGCCCCATAGCTAGCTCAAGAACACATATATACAATCCACCAAAGCAGGAGTAGGGTTTTACGCATCCTCGCGGCCCGAACCTAGATAAACGAACCGTGTGCTATCTGTTTGATCTGCTCTTCTCACGACCCCGCGCCCCGCAACCGTAGTGGGGATTCTTGTGATCCCATAGGTGTCGTTCCCACCGACATCTTTGGCACACCAGGTAGGGGGCGCAGTTGTGAGAATCGGCTCTTGTAGTTAGCCCGGCACTCCTTCATCTTTGTGACCCTTGAAGAACAAAGGAGGCCAGAAGATCGACACTCAAGCGATCGCAAACAGAAGCTAAGTTACACTGAACCCTTATTTATGCTACCCTTCTTATTTGAGGTTATTCCACCCCCCGGAGATATTTGCTTTGTATGAGAAACCTGCACGCCAGGGGGCTCTACCACGATTGGCAATGCCCTTGCCCTATTTCGAGTCCGCTCAACAACTCAAGGGGCTGCGTCGAGAATGGCAGAGTAGCCTTCCGCGATCAGCAACGCCCCCGATTCTGACTCGAGTCAAGCTCGACAGTTCGAGCGGCCGCGTTCAAAACAGAAAGGTGGCTTGTCCGGCAGCACGCGTACTCGGCTGGCCATGAGGATCCGTCCCCAAAACGCCGCTAGGGGCTTCCGCGCCGGCAAGCCTTCCCGATCGACGTAGGGCACGCATACAAAGAGGAATTGAACGGGGAAATAACATGCATGAAAATTAAGAGTACTTCAAAGTTATATTACATCACATCATAGCTGCGGTTCTAACTAAAGATAAAATTTGTCTTGGTCGGGAACCCGCAGCGGCGAAGAAGAATGGGATGCCTAATCCCGGCGTTGGCCTTCCACCCTCTTGATTTCGTGGATGCAGTCGGTGATGGGCTTGATGCGCTCCTTGAGCACCGTGAGGTCAGCACCATCTGGCAAGCTCTTCATCGCGGCCGCGAAGTCAAGATCGGGATTCCAGTACGCCATCTTGGTGACGACCTTGGTCACGACCCTCCGGCAAAGTCGCCGGGCCTCCTCGGCCAACATGGCCGTCCTCTTGGAGTGAAGATAAGCCAAGGCTCCGAGGACGCCCTCGAAGAACAGGGTCAACTTGGTGTTGACGGTCCCGCTGCGCTCAGGGGCGTACCTCACGTTTGGCATCCCCATGGTGGACAACTGCGAGGTGATCCTGCCGGCGACCTCCTCCAGACGGCTGATCCATCTATTCTCGCCCGCCACATAATCCTGGTGGGAGGCGGCCTCGTTCGCCCGTAGCTGCTTCTCCTCCTCCAGGCTCCTTGTCAAGGTCTCCTCCCGAGTCCTGCTCTCCGACAGCATCTTCTCGAGATCCTCCAGCTTCAGCTTGAGGTCTCTGACGGAGTTTTGTGCTTCAGAGAGCTACCCAGCCCTGCTGATGACCGCTCCTTGCGCCTCCACCAAGGCGTTGTTGAGCGTGCTCTTCTCGTTGGACAGCTTGAGGGCCTACTCCTTCAGCTCGTCCAGCGCCACCTCCAACTCCCTTACCTTGCCGGCATGGGCCAGAGCCTGGGCATCGAGTGCCTCCTTGTGCCTCTGCTCTAGCTCACGAGTCCGCTGCGCGACAAGGGCCTCGAGCTCCTCATCCTTGCCACGGAGCACTGCAGCAAGCTTCGCCTCACGCGCGGTGAGGTCCTCTTCCTGCCAATCCAGTGCGGCTTGATGCTGGTTCCGGACGGCCTCGGCTGCGGCAGCCAAGTTCGCCGCCTGTTCCTGGGCCTTCTCGATGTCAGCCATCTTCATTGTGAGCTCGACATTGCGCTTGGCCAATTCCTGCTAAAGGGCCCTCTGCTCCTCACGAGTCTGGTGGAACCAGGTCTGCGTCTCAGCAACGCGCGCCTTGAAATCCACCTCCGCCTGGTCCACCGTTGCCATCCTGGACTTAACCTTGTCCAGACGGACACGGTAGAGCGCCTGGAGTTTTAGGAAGTTGCCCCCCATAGCGTGGAAAAGCTGCTCTTCTGGAGAACCGTCACCGCCAACGCCCGGCTCACCGACTACCTCTAGCCCGGTGGCGGCAAGCACCTCACCATCAAAGACTTCCCCTTCGGCGGGTGCCCGGGAACTTATCGCCCCTGGGAGGTTGACGAAAAGATCGTTGCCCACCTTCAGATACCTGCTGGGGCCCGAGGTTGAGGAGGAGGGAGGCTGATCATCAACTGCCTCTTCCTCGGCGGTGGCCTTACCGGCTTCCCCGGCAGGCCCACCGTTGGCGCCCTCGGCAGAAGCCTCCCCGGTCGCCTTGGCGGCCCCCGCCTTGGTGTCCTCGGCAGCATCCTTGGCGGCCTCATCAGCGGTGACCTCGGCAGCGTCCTTGGCGGCCTCCTCAGCAATGTTCACAGCAACGGTATCCACGTCCTCCATACCTGTTGAAGGATGGTCTGGGTAGTAATGGGAGCATGGAATCCAAGAAAAGAATAAGGAAAAAACAGAGACGAAGGACAGGCGACTCACCAGTGCCAGGCTGTGAAGCAGAAGTCCCCTCTCCGCCAGCATTTGGTGCCGTGGCAGAGCCACCAGCGCCCAAGTTCCCCTCTTCCTCCATGGGTGTGGGCTCCGTGCCTAATGCCCTTGCCGGGGACGCCCCCCGCGGCGACGTAGTCAATGGGGGTGGTGTGTTAGGAGTAGCCCTCTGTGGCTCCTCCTGCTGTCGCTCCCCTCCTGCAAACCCGGCAAGGTCAGCATCATAGCATCGAGCGCCTACCACATGTCGAGTAAGAAGAGGGTGGCGAACTTACGCTGGCGGCTGCGCCGGGGGCTGCTGTCCGGGCTGCTCAGCACCACCAGTGGTGTCTTTGAAGCACCAGTCGGGGGCTGGCTGCTCGCCAAGGTCCTCGCCCTATTCACCCTCTTGGCCAACATCTCTGCCTCCCTACGGAAGCAAAAATGGATCAAGACAAGTGACCCAATTCGAGGAAATGGAAATGACAGTAAGGAACGGAGAACTTACTCGTCATCCGTCTCCTCCTCTTCCACCAGTTTCCTTTTCATCTCCGGGCTGAGAGGCCCGAGATCAAAAGGGAGCTCCACATCATCATCCGAGTCGACGCCTGCCAGAGGAGGCGAAGGAGGCGGCGGGGTTTGTGCGCGCCCGGATGAGGAAGGGGCTATTGTCTTCTTCTTCTCAGCGGCCTTCGTCAGCCTCTTGGATGCCGTGGCCCTCGTGTGGCGCCCAGACCCCTCCAGGGTGAATTGAGGCCGCGCAGCCCTGCCGTGCCAGACCGGCTCACCGGAGCCAGCGCGCAGCGAGGCTCACCCTCTTCCCCTGGTTGGCGTCGAGCCCGCCGCCACGTCCTCCTCCTCCCCCGACGACTCGTCGGCCGCGTCTTCGACGAGTGGAGATCCAGTGTCGGCGCTGCTGACCTCCCCGGAGGCCGCTGCCCACCGGGTGAGGTCCTCTTCCTCCACCGCCGTTGCGGCCTTGTCCTCCACGCCCCCGGCGCTGCCGGCCTCCATGGCTAGCTGTGCCTCCCTCGCCCTAGTGGCGATGTGGTCAAGCTCTGCTTGGGTGGTGTCCATGATAAGCCACCGCTCGACATCGGCATTGACGTACACCTCGATCAGGGTGTCGAAGAATTGCTGCACATCCTCGTCCTTCGGCTCCTCCCAGCTCAGGACAGGGCCGTGCGCATTACAGTCTGGCATCATGGCGATGATCTCGGACCAACGAGAATTGTTGCACAACGGGACCACCCCCGCTGGCAGCTTGACAAATGGCCCCTTGAGGGCCTTGCCAACCTTTGCGGCAGCCCTCGCGGCCTTGCCGGTCCGCTCGACCTCGCCATCGCGACCCACATCAAGCTGGAAAAGCCGCTAGCAGAAGTGGGCATGCGCCAACACTGTGAAGTTGTGATCGAGGCCGGGGCGGAGTCGCATAATGTCAGCCGGGTTCGTAAAGAACCAAGTTGGCCTCCCCTTGTTCTGCAACGGGGCGATCCAGCGGCGAATGAAGTCCGCCTTGATCATCTCAAGGGTGAGTCTGGCCTGGGTGAGCCGGAGAATCCTGGTAGTGGTGATGGTGAGCCTCCCATCGGCGGCGTCGACATCGCTCCAATCACTGCCACGGACCGGCGGCACTCGGCGGACCTTGCAGAATTCCTGCGGGTTTTCATCTTCAATCCAGCACCACCGGCCACGCCATTCCTCCCACCTCTCCTTCACAGCACCGTCCGGGTACGCCCCCTTGGATCTTGGGATCCATGTGACGCAACCGGAGACGGCTCCTCCCGACTGGATTCGAGGGAAGAAGTAATGGCGGAAGAGTGCTGTCTTGGGCTGCACCCCGGCAAAGCCTTCGCAAAGATGCGCAAAGAAAGCCATGCACGCCACCACATTCGGAGTAAAACCAAGAGGCAAAACCCGAAGGTGCGCATAACGTCGCAGAAGAAATCGGAGAAAGGAGGGAATAACCCGCAAGAAAAGTAATCAACGAAGAAGGGGTACCGATTTGGGGCAGGATCAGCGCAAGCGGCAGGAATGACGCGCATCGCCGGGTGTCCCGAATCCTCTCCCCCCGTCTTCACTCCCCATAGGGGATTGAAGGAGGCCCGGAGCTCTTGAACATCAACCGTCGAGGGGAAGAAGAAGGCGGACTTCGTCCGGTCCCCCGACAGCGCGCTCTCCGGCGGCTCCACCGTCCCGGCGCCCTTAGCCACCCCCTTGCCCTTGGCGAATTTGGGAGTCATGGCGACCAAGAAGTTCAGAGGGTTGAGGAAGGGGGATGGGGAAGCAACGACGGAGGGCGACGACAGAAGCTTAGGAAGGAAGGAAGAGAGGAAACGACGGCTCGGAGATTGGAAAAGGCACGAGGAAAGAGGAGAAAGTGAGCAGCGCGCCCGCGGTTATTCCTTTCTTATGGGGGAAAACAATGAGCCGCCTCGTTTCACATTAACTGTGATGTGACGCATGCCCGCGGTAAGCAACCTCACGCATGCCGCCCACATCACACATGCCTCCCCACGCCGCGCCACGCGCGGGAAGCATGGAAAGCGCAGCGCTCGAAGAGACTTACCATAGTAAAAACCGCCTCGCCTACCCGCGCACAGTTTTTGGGCCTAGCCCAACGACGCGATTGTGCTTACGTGTGGCCCAGGCCCGGGGGCTCCTGTCGGTGTACAAAAAGAGGGATACACTTTTTGTACCCCTATAACTGTGCACGGGCAGTCTGAGCCACGGGCACCACCACACTGAGCAAGGCAAGGGAGGTGAGCCATGGTAAGGCCGAAGCTCAGGAGAAGAAGTACGACGCCAAGACCAAGACCACAAAGAGCAAAGGGGACGAAGCGGACCCCCGCCCAGCAAGATCCTTGCCGGGAGGCGGTTTTAGCAAACCCGGCAAGACCCTTGCCGTGGTAGCTCGCTCCACACCTACGGAGTGAGTCACCCTTGAGTCCACAGCCCCCATGGGGCAAGGATTCGGGAGACATCCCCGTGGTGGCATGCAGATCTTTGTGAAGACATTCAAGATCAGATACACCCTTTAGAAGATAATGATCCTTGGCGGGATCCCAGCCAAGGAGGACCACAAGGCCCACGGCAAGAGCCTTGCCGGGGATGACAGCAAGCGGCACGGCAAGACCCTTGCCGGGGCCCCGGCAAGGCCCTTGCCAAGAACACCCGTAGGGCCACCATCAGGCCCATGCTAGTCAAACCTCCATCGCCCTCCGCATGCAGCTGCTGACCCAACCAGCTGGGCAGGCACCTGCGTGGCGGCATGCGGATCTTCGTGGAGACCCACCACTGTGCCACCTCAGCTGCCTGCCTGCCTACATGGCACCACGGGCGCCGCTGGCTAGGGCGCGTGTCGACATGAGAGGGAGCGGCGACGGACGAGACAGGGCTCTCCCCCGTCCCCGATAAAGCAAGGACACCTGGGAAAGACGCATTAAATGCGCCTTGTCATGTAATGCGAGGGATAACCTCACATCACTGTACCCTTTCCACCTCCTGTGTGCCACTGTGGCAACCCCTTTCCTATAAAAGGAGGCCCGAGGCGACCAGGAGGAGGATTCGGCTTTTTGGAGCTCCTCATGCCCCATAGCTGGCGCAAGAACACAGATATACAATCCACCAAAGCAGGAGTAGGGTTTTACGCATCCTCACGGCCCGAACCTAGATAAACGAACCGTGTGCTATCTGTTTGATCCGCTCTTCTCACGACCCCGTGCCCCGCAACCGTAGTAGGGATTCTTGTGATCCCATAGGTGTCGTTCCCACCGACATGGAGCTTTGATCTATATGTTGTCATCAATTACCAAAAAGGGGGAGATTGAAAGTGCAACTAATCCCCAGGTGGTTTTGGTAATTCATAACAACGCATAGCTCATTGAACTAATATCCATTCAAGATAAATATTTCAAGAAGTTCAATGAATTGCATGGCATCGATTAGAGATGTGGACTCTTCAAAATGCTAAGGACAAATATTGGCAAAAGCTTAAGACTCTTCATCTTTATTTTAGTGATCCAAGATGACATTGAGTCCATAGGAAAGCCAATACTATTAAAAGGGGATGAGGTGTTGCATGATATTGCTCCAAAACAATCAACTACTTTCTCCATCCAAATATGTCAAAACCCTAAACTCCAACTCGGCCCCACCAATTCTTTGTACCCGGAGCCACCGAGTTCATATGACATAGCCACAACCAGAAACCCTACTAGTTCAGTAACACCGATATGGATCTCGTCTCACTGAGATGGCCTTGCCAACACTCTGTTGCCTGTTTCAATTATTTCAGTCTCACTGAAATAGCAATCGGTCTCACCGATATGGCTTGACCAACTCTCTGTTGCCTTATTGCTTCACTTCGGTCTCACTGAGTTGATGGAATCGGTGCCATCGAGACGAGGTTTGCCCTAAGCTCTAGCACATCGGTCCCACCGAGTTGTTCCAGTCGGTCCCACCGAGATTCCTAACGTTCACATTTTTGAACTAATCGGTGCCATCAAGTTTAACCATTCGGTCCCATCGAGATGAGTCAAATGTGTGTAGCGGTTTGATTTTGTGTGGAGGCTATATATACCCTTCCACCCCCTTCTCCATTTGTGAGAGAGCCATTAGAACGTGCCTACACTTCCATCATACATTTTCTGAGAGAGAACCACCTACTAATGTGTTGGGATCAAGAGAATCCATTCCTACCATTTGAACCTTGATTCCTAGCCTTCCCCAAGTTGCTTTCCACTCAAATCACTCTTCCACCATAGAAAAATATGAGAGAGAGATAGAGAGAGAGAGAGAGAGTTGAGTGTTGGGGAGACTACCATTTGAAGTACGAAAGCAAGGAGCTCATCATCAACACACAATCTATTACCTTTTGGAGAGTTTGGTCTCCTAGATTGGTTAGGTGTCGGTTGGGAGCCTCTGTCAAGATGTGTTGTTGAACCAAGAAGTTTGCAACGGCAATGAGATTACCAACTTCATGAAGATCTACCTGAGCTAGGCAAGTCCTTCGTGGGCGATGGCCATGGTGGGATAGACAAGGTTGCTTCTTCTTGGACCCTTCATGGGTGGAGCCCTCCATGGACTCGCACAACTGTTACCCTTCATGGGTTGAAGTCTCCAGCAACGTCGACGTATGATAGCACCACCTATCAAAACCAGCAAAAATCTATGTCTCTCCATTGCGCTTGCCTTCTCTAAACCCTTCCCTTTACCTTCATATGCAATGTTTTACTTTCCGCTGCTATAGTCTTAGATGCGTGTGTTGGTTGATTGCTTGACTTGTGCTAATTGCTAAAATCTGCCCACATCTAAAATTGGGAAAAGGATAGATTTTTATTTGGTCAAGTTGTCTAATCACGCCCCTCTAGACATACTTTCAATCCTACAGACGCCCACTTGGCAATGTCATCAGCCTGCTTGTTGACGCTGCATGGGATATGCTGCAACTCTAAACCCAGAAAACACTTCTCGAGCTTACGTACCTCCTCTAGATAGGCCGCCATGTGCTCATCCTTGGGCCTATATTTCTTGTTGGAGAAGTTGACCAGGAGCTAAGAATCACCCTTGAGGGTGACGAACCTTGACCCTCAAGGTAGAGGTGGCCTTGAGACCGGCGATCGGGCCCTCATACTCCACAATGTTGTTGGAGACCTTTTCGCCGTGTTGAAAGCATAGCTAGACAGCGTAACGAAGACTGTCATCGGCTGGAGAGACGAGCAAGACCCAGCCCCCAGGCCCTGCCTAGAGAAGGCACCGTCAAAGTGCATCTTCCAACCAACCGGCGCCTCATCCCCAGGCAGGGGGGACTTGTACACGTGGTGCTCCTCCTCATTGGTGTCTATCCATTCCGCCACAGAACCGGTGAGCGCCGCCCCCTTGATGACCCTAGTGGTGCAAAATTCCATACGGAACGCTTGCAGCTTGATGCTCCACTCGGCGACTCGAGCTGCGGCGTTAGGGCTGTGCAGAACTTTCTCCAGCGGGTATGTGGAAACGACCTTGATGGGATGTCCTTGAAAGTAGTGGCATAACTTCCTCGAGGCAACAAAAAGTGCCAGAAGGAGTTTTTGTTGCATTCAGTAGCACGCGCGTCCCTCGGGATCGTGCTGACGAAGTACACGGGTTGCTCGACCAAGCACGTGACCTTCGTGAGCTCTTGCCCCGGCGAGGCACATGGGCCTCTGCGGCTTCGAGGGGTGTCGCGGGCATGGTCAGCCCAGGGGCACCGGCCTGAGGCACCGAAGGCTCGAGATGCTCCGCGGCCCCATGAGGCCCAGGGGACCTAGGGGCCGTCGGGCCTATGGGGCTCTGGGAGCTTTTCCTTGGTCTTCACAAGCTTTTCTCGTATCACCACAAGCAGAGCGCTGGCGGTCTACGGTGTAGGCACCAAATACAGGACCAAGGGCTCGCGAAAGTGCGGCGCCACCATTATGGGCAGGCTCGTGAGGTACCTCTTGAGGTGTTCAAAGGTTGTATCTGCATCCGGGGTCCACTAAAAAACCAGTTCTCTTCATGAGCTTGAACAACGGCAAGGTGTGCTTGCCTAGCTTGTAGATGAAGTGTCCCAAGGAAGCGATGCACCCGGCCAGCCATTGCATTTCCTTGAGGTTCTTTGGGGGCACATTTTCTCTATGGCCTTGATCTTCTCAGGGTTGGCCTCGATACCTCTATGGGAGGCAAGGAAGCTGAGGAGCTTGCCGGACGGGACCCGCACTACTGCAGGATACTGCTAACGCAACACTATAATCAAGGACCCTTTGCCGAGACTGTGTGGGATGCATTAATCGCAAACGGCGGTGTAAAAACCGTCAAAAAAGGTGCAAAACGTTTGCGATGGCGCAGCCATCAAACACGGTTCAGATTTTAGTTGCGTGTGCAATGTAGGGCACACGGTTAATCCATTCAAACTGTTTGTGATGAGGCAGAACAACAGAAATGGGCAGCCATATCAATGTGTGTGCGATGCAAGGCACACGGTTAATCCATCCGAACTTTTTGCGATGATGTAGAACAACAGAAACGGGAGGACATGTCAATGTGTCTGCGATATACGACATACGCTACACTCGGATGAACTGTTTTTTATTAGGAAACACAACAGAAATGGTTCAAGTTAACAAGATGTGTGTGATACGCGGCATACAGTTCACATGGACGAGCTATTTGCGATGAGCCAAAAGAACACAAATGAGTCGTGTAAACAAGATGTGTGTGATACGTGGCAAACAACCGACTCGGACGAACTGTCTGCGATGAGAAATTACAACACAGATGGTTAATATAGTTAGTTCGTGTGCGATTCTGTGTGTACAAAAAACTTTGAAAAATGCAAACTAGTTGCTTGTGGTGGCTAGGAGTATCGCACACGATGCGTCTGTGAGTACTCGTGTGCGATGATTAGTAAGTTACACATACATTTCCTCATGTTAACATGTGTGTGAATTTGCAATATGGACAGTTAATATGCAAATGCCTTCTGGACATCGGGCACATGCTTAAACTCAATGAACTATGTACGATACTAATACTTTCCATGAAAATTTAAGAACTTGGCTAACAACATTTGAGGAACATATATATAGTGGTTACACTATTCGACAAAAGGACGATCTTCATAACACGGTTTTGACAACCATATGGTCCATATCTGCATACTTAACATAGTAACAACTATCACATTTTAAGAGGCTAAGGGCCAACCACCATATGGTCCATATCTACATACTTAACATAGTAACAGCTTGCACATTCTAAGAGGCTGAGGGCCAACAACCACAACTATCTGCTGGAAACAGCTTGATCACGGCGACTCGGCATCTCGTCAATGAAAAGGAATAGCCCTCATGTGCCTTGATAGAGCATGAGTAGAATAGTGTCTCCAATTTTCCAATATGGATACATTGCCACGACAAGTGAGAACTTGTTAATTTGAATGGTTCCATTTCTACGGGAAATACAATACCTTGCAATCACTTTGGCGTTATTAGAACGCACAAGTGTAATTCGACCACGCAAGGAAATTGATCCAGGAACTGCTACAACAGGCAATTTCTGTTGACATGTAGAATAAGAACCAATTGTAACATATCATTGAAGATATATATATAGTTTATGAGCATCAACATTAAAATAAGACTTTTTACCAGCGTTTTGTGCACACAATTGGTCTTGCTCAATGTGTGCACCATATGTCGAATTAATCCCATCCAAAATCCGGTGTTCATTCATTGTGCTAACTCTGTCAGATTATCAACAAAGTTTATGACATGCTTCAAGTGCTTCTAGTGAAATTTGATACTCTTAGTAACATACAGATCATTCACTATGCATCCAACATATCCTGCTCAAAAGGTGGAAAGGCATTATTTATTCAGAACATGGCAGAAGAATATATAGTGCCTAAATTGGTAAATACAATTTGTAACTACCTAGGAATAGAGTCAGAATATGAAATCACAATTGGCTGCTTAAATAGTGATCAATTAGTCAGAACAAATAACCCTATTTTGCTAAGTAATATGACAGCATGGAGATAGTTGAAAGGACACTAACTTCGATCAGACTTTGATCTGTTGATGATGTTGGGGAAGTAAACATCCATGTTAATTAGACCAGGTTGTGGTGCACGCACTAGAATTTTGTTGCCAGCTTTCAGTTCATAACACTTAGATATTTTTCTCCAAAGGTCCGCATTAAAATAGAGGGGACCATCTTTATCAAGTTTTACGCTAACTGTCATTGTAAATCCATGTTGCATTGTCAATAAGACATCCTGGGAGTCATAAACAAAGTAAAGCCCAAGATTTCCTTCTACTCATGTTCATGCAAAGCAAGGGATGTACTACTTGAAATGAAAATTAAGATCGTAAATTAGATATATTGAAATAACAGAGCAAGATGCAAATATGGGAGTAACAGATAGAACAGATCAATATATAGATGAAAGCAAAGTACAAAAATATAGAATTAAAAATGAGATAATGTAACAAAGATTTGATGCAAATATATATATAATGTAGCAACAGACGGTATTATTTCACAAATTTAGGCCAAGCCGACCGTGGTAGGTTGAGATTGAACATACTGAGTGCTCCCTAAAGTCGTCTAGAATGGTGAGACAGAACTTTGTTTCCGACTAGCCATGACCACACTTGCCTGATTTGTGCTCGCACTGTGGACACATGAATAAACACCCATGAATCATCTAGAACAAAAATGATTCCACGACAATTTCCGCTAGTTGATTAATAGCGACAGACGGACTATGATAAGAGATCAGTGAATATTTCTCTAAGTTGATTACCTTCTCCGTGAGAAAAATCCCCGACCCAATCCCACCGAAAACGCCAGTCGACCAGAGTCTAGAATGTGGGTGCATATAGGCGGCGGAAAGCGGTAGGGGCGAAATCCCATGTCGTTTGGAGCGCGACCTACGCCCACCGACAAGCCGTCGAGCTTAGGGTGGCTGTCGCGATAGAAATTTGATGAGGTGCAGAGTTGCGGAGGAGTCCGCGGCGAGTGGGTGGGGAAGAAGTGGGCAAGGGTTTTCTTTTTTCCTTTTGAATGTGTGAGTGAACACACACGGTTCGCAGAGGTGAAGGAGACTAATCGTGTGCGATAGTAAATCACCGAGATTGAACGGGAATCCAAATTTCCTTTGTCATTCATCCATGAGTTTTTTTCTACGATGAACATAAACCCTTCTAATGACTGTGTTCAAATTTTACAATTTTCTGGGTTCATTTACAATATTTAGGGGATTATGTGCATTTTGTAGGCATTAATGCACATAACTCAAATTCAAAAATTGGTGCTTGAAAAGGTGCACAAGAATGGTCTAAAAAAATCAAAATCATGGTCTTTAGTAATTTCTCAAGCCTTTTACAAGGAATGGGCAGGGATTTCAAGGGAATGTGTGGCAATAGTCAGCCACAAACACGTCATTTACTAGGTTATCAACTACAGAACAACGAAATACGTGCTTGAAAAACATGATGCCTGGCATGGTGCCATGGTATGGCCGCACCGTGCCCTGGTTAAAAGCTGAGAAGGTTTGATTTATGTCGTCATGCATTCCCTTCATAAATCGAACCATCACTAAGGAAGTTCAATGCTTTCGAGAGGGAAATCACCAACACTGAAGGGGAATCCAAATTTCCGTCCTAGTTTGTCATTCAGTTTTTTCCAACGATAAACGTACCGCCTCAAATGCAATGTGTTAAAATTTGATATTTTTTCAGGCTCATTTACCATATTTAGAGGATTATGTGCATTTTCTAGGCATTAATTAGGCACATAATTCAAATTCGAACAACCGGTGCATGAAAAGGTACACAAGAGCAGTCTAGAAAACTATGCTCCTTCTATTTAGTAATTCTCATGCCTTTTATAAGGAATGGGCAGGTATTTCAAGGAAATGTGTGGTAATAGTCAACCATAAATGTGTTGATTACTGGGTTAACAACTATACAAAAATGAAGTACATGCTTGGAAAACTTGACGCCTAGGGTGGTGCCATGGTATGGCCTCACCATGCCCTGGTAAAATTTTGAGAATGTTTTCCTTATGTTGTCATGCACGCCTTTCATAAATCGAACCATCACCAAGGAAGTTTCATGGTTTCGAGGGGGAACTCACCAAGATTGAAGGGGGGGGAGGAATTTCCTTTGTCCTTTGTCCATGAGTTTTTTCTATGATTAATATACACCCTTCAAATCACTTTGTTCAAATTTGGCACTTTTTCGAGTTCATTAACCATATTTAGGGGATTGTGTGCATTTCCTGGGCATTAATGCACATAATTCAAGTTCAAACAATCAGTGCATGAAGGGGTGCACAAGAACGGCCTGGGAAACTATCCTCGTGCCATTTAGTAAATTCTCATGCCTTTTACAAGGAATGGACATATATTTCAATGAAATGTGTGGTAATAGTCAACCACAAACGTTTGTTTATTGGGTTTTGAACTATTGAAAAAATGAAATAAATGCTTGAAAAACATGATGCCTAGCATGGTGTGCCACGGTAAGATCTCACCATGCCCTGGTAAAAGTTTGAGAAGGTTTGGCTTATGTCGTCATGCACGCCCTTCATAAATCAAACCATCACCAAAGAAGTTCCATGCTTTCGAGAGGGAAATCACCAAGATTGAAGGGGATCCAAATTTTGTTCGTTCTTTTCCCTAGAGTTTTTTTTTCTATGATGAAAATAGACCCTGCAAATCACCGTGTTCAAATTTGGCATTTTTCGGGCTCATTTACCATATTTAGGGGATTATGTGCATTTTCTAGGCATTTACCGCATACAAATCCAATCCAGCTATAGCTGCACGGGTGTGATGTGAGGGACGTGGATTTCTGTTCGATCGCGATGCATCCTACGGTGCACACTCGTGATCTGTGTGGCTGGGGTTCCAGCCAATCATAACGCAACACACAATAGGCTCAGTGCACACTATTTCTGGAAGCTACGAAGATGAACCGTGTGCGATAATGAACGAGCAAAATTATAAGGGAAGCAAAATTTCTGTTGTCGTTTGTCATTGAGCTCTTGAATACCACCGCCCTGTACGACTACCTGGCCCCTCCGTCCCAGATCTCTCTCCAGGCATCGTCCATGGCACCGCTGCACGCAGTAACTCATAAGGAAGCAATGGCATCCTACCGCACCGTGTTCCTCGCCGCCCGTGACCGCACACATGGTAAGGAAGTCGCGCCGAGTTCATCGCTACCGGCGGCCATACAGTTACATGGGCGGACTTTGAGGCTGCCATGGCCGAGTGGGTGGTGGATCTAGAGGCGTCCAAAGCTGCACAGAAGGAGCGGAGGAGGCATAGAGCAGTCAAGAAAAGAGAGTCCCGCCGCCGCAAGAAAGAAGAGGCCGCACGCTGTGGTGAGGAGAGCTTGGTGGAGATCGAAGCACAGTGGGCTGCCGCCTACAAGGTCGGGAAGGAGAACGCCGGCGTCTGGCCGGCATGCCACGATGGCAACGTGTGAGAAGTAGTTTAAGTTTGTAGTACTAGAGAAAATTACCAGTAGTACTTTAGGTTTGTAGTATTAACGTACAATGTCGGTAAGTGCATCCTTTGAGGGCTTTGAGCGTTGATTAGCATGTGTGCCTGTGTGCATTTTTTGCCTTAATCATTAGAAGATCACAAAGCACACAGTTTCTATGCCGTACCTATCTGCGTTTTTTTGCGTTAATGATCCATAAGTCAGTTACGTGTGCAATGTTTCCTAATGAAGCAGGCGTACCATTGACCGAAAAAATCAACTACACATGTACATTTTTTTGGAGATGGGATCTGCCAATTTTCTGTTTTCTCGCACACGAGTATTTCACGCCCTTCATCTGCGTTGTGTGTTTCCCTCGCCCAAGTTTCAAGTTTCGAAGCGAAATTTTCATTAGGCGTGCGATTTCAGAATTTATTCCTCCAACCACATCCCCACCCATCAAATTTCCTCAGTATCTCCCCCGCACCTCCCGCTACCGGCATCTCAAGCCGATGTCGCCGCAACCACAGCGTCAACCACATCTATGTTCTACTCGGATGCAGTCAGGTAACCCACCGATCTCTATCACGGCTCCGGCCTGATTGCTTAAATGCCACCTTCGAAACATCTTCATGCCTCCAAATCCCCACCGCCAGGAGCTGATGGCGGTCCATGGGGCGATGGCCGCTGTGCATGTTGACCCAGAGGAACACCTCGCCTCCTCGGCCACCGACAGGGTGCAGGCTCTGGCCCAGATGAGGTGCCCCAATGACTACCCCCCCAGGACTTAACATGTTAGATCTGACAAGCTAAATCTTACCAATACCACTTACAACGGCTATGATTTGTACGGTTGATGTATTAAGCATGTTCGTGCCTTGTTTATTTCAGTACCGCACACTATGTGATGTTCAAATATTACCATGTCCATCTCAATTTCACCAATACCAGCAACAAACTTACAATACATGACTCAGGATATCACTAGAGATGCTGCCCATTTGCTATTTTTAGTGGATGCTAACCATATTGTACTTAACATGCCTGTCCATGTACTTATGCAGGGTCATAACGGCCAATGATGTTGTTTGCCGTCGAGGTTAGCTGCATCCCATGTCCTACAGTATTTCGCATCATTTGTGCAATTGCATTTTAACTTCTACCATTTACTCGTTGCCTATAGTTACACATGTCAGTGGCACTGATCCACGCTTCGACCCGTAGGAACAGCTCGCCTCCGCCGTCGCTGACTTTGGGCGGGCTCTGGCCAAGATGAAGTGCCCCAGCAACTATCTCTCAGGACTTACCAAGTATGTACTCAGCAGTTCAATCCTACCAATACAAGTTGCAATTAATGGCTATGTTCTGTATGGTCGATGTATTAAGCATGTTCTAGTAAATATGCCCAACATGTTTTAGCTACTTTCCCTACCTTTTTATTAACATCTAGGCCATTCTCTGCTCAGGCAGCACCTGCCTTGTGATGTTTAACTATGCCAATTGCATTTTTATCAGTATCGGTTTCAATGGCTATTAAGCCTGTTGCAATTAATAGTTGAATCCATTTTTAAACAGTTGTATTTCAATGGCTACAAACTTACAAAACATGACTTAGGATGCTGTTAAGCCTGTTGCAATTAATAGTTGTATCCATTTTTAATCCGTCCCTTTGCTACCATGCTACTCTCAGCAATGAAGATATACTAGAGATGTTGCCCATTTGCTATTTTTGGTAGATGCTGACCCTATTGAACTTAACATTCCTATACATGTACTTACGCAGGGTCATACGGCCGATGATGTTGTTTGTCATCGAGGATAGTTGCATCCCATGTCTTATAGTATTCCACATCATTTGTGCAATTGCAGTTTAACTTCTACCATTTACTGGTTGCCTGTAGGTACACATGTCAGTGGCACTGATCCACGCTTTGACCCAGAGGAACAGCTCGCCTACGCCGCCGCTGACTTTGGGCGGACTCTGGCCATGATGAAGTGCCCCAGCAACTACCTCTGAGGACTTACCAAGTATGTACTCACCAGTTTAACTGTACCAATGCTAGTTGCAATTAATGGCTATGTTTTGTACAGTTGGTGTATTAAGCATTTTGTAGTAAACATGCCTACCACGTTTTAGCTATTTTCCCTACCTTTTTATAGACAACTGGGCCATTATCTGCTCTGGCAGCACCCGCCTTGTGATGTTTAACTCTGTCAATTGCATTTTTATTAGTACCGGTTTCAATGGCCATTAAGCATGTTGCAATTAACATCTGTATCCATTTTTAAAGAGTTGTATTTCCATGGCTACAAACTTACAGAACATGAATTAGGATGATGTTAAGCCTGTTGCAATTAACAGTTGTATCCATTTTTTAATCCATCCCTTTGCTACCGTGCTACACTTCCGCAATGAAGATATCACTACAGATGCTGCCGTCTTATTACCATTTGCTATTTTTTGGTGGATGTTAACCCTGTTGTAGTTAACGTTGGCTTTCGATGTACTTACACAGGGCTACAGCGGTTGATGTTGTTGTTTGCCGTCGAGGTTAGCTGCATCCCATGACTTGTACACCATCTATTCCTAAATATAAGTATTTTTAAAGATTCCAATATAGACAACATAAGGAGCAAAATGAGTGAATCTTGATTCTAATGTAAACTATATCTATAATTCTATATACTTCTGTATGTAGTTCATATTGAAATCTATAAAAAATACTTGTACTTAGGAACATAGGTAGTTGTATTTTACATCATTTGTGCAATCTCAGTTTAGCTTCTAACATTTACTGGTTGCTTGTAGGTACATATATGAGCGGTACTGATCCACGCTTCGATCCCTTTTGCGTATGGGGCAATGAGATATTCATGAACAAGCATCAAGTGAGGAAACTAAGAAAGATTGTTAGGCGAAAGAAACGGGTGATTGGAATTAAGCTCCTTATTTACACTTTGTCCAAGACAATAGTGAACCTTAGGATGGTAAGTAATGTGTTTCTTTTTACCCCAACCCACAACAAGTTACTCTGTTAGACCTTAGTATCTAATATTTTTCTCTTTTCAGTGGTTTCCGAAGCTATTTACTGATGATTACCTTGCAAATTACATGACCAGAGTGGAGGCAACTAAGTTTAAAGTATATAATTCATTTTACCATGATAATGCTCTAGAAGTCTTCCTCAAGGCGGTGAAGGATGGGCGGGCGACCGTCACAAGGGGTTGGACAAACGCGGTTCGTGCCTATGGCAAGCAGGAAGGCACATTATGGGCATTCCACTTCTTCAAAACCATCAGTAGTCAAAATGATTTACACTTGTCTCTTCACCTTTACCGCCTTTGAATATTGTGGTTCATCATACTTAATTGTTTATTTATGGATTCGTTGTTGAACCATTGTCCTGAGTATTTGGTGGCTGTTCGGAAACCCCCCAGCTCCTAGAAATTCTGAGAGTTGTCGAGCTGGTAAACATGTGCTCCACAAATTTCAACTAGGACTCCACCAGCTCCGGGAGTGGAGCTGCAAAGTGGAGTACCTCCGAACAGGGCCTTGAATTGCACGTTTCATATTTCAAAATTTCCAATTCGAATAATAAATTATAGGCAAAAATAAAAATATACAGGAGCTAATAAAATAGTGTGCACACGGTTCGAAAGAAAACAACGTGTGCGATGTAAAAAGAGAAAGACTATCATGGAACTTTGCAAATGGTTCTGGCAGTAAAAGCGCTTGTGATGGATAGCCCAATGCCACACAGTTTTCTTCATCAAATCGTGTGTGATGTAGTTGATAAAAGCAAACAGTTAACCGAGGCAGAGCGTGTGTGATAGTTACACCTTTCACACACGAGCCTATACATAAAACTGTATGGGATGTACATACGAATGGAAACGATTAGCGGGGACTGGTTGTGTGGGATTTACTTGTGACCGGAAACAATTTTGCCTATATAATTGTATTTTTAGCTCTACTATACGTATTACCGTATTTGAGCGCTCGCCAGTTGCACACGACCTCATTTTGCCAAGTGTGTGTGCTAGGAGGGCATATCCCCGACAGTTTCTGAGTCGTATGGGAAGGACCCCCCTATCACCCACACTCACTTGTCGATGATTCCAAATGCCGTTGCGGAAAGGGGTTAAAAACTGTTTGTATAGCACCTCGTTGTACCAGTGCCGAAAATGCATTTTTCGGGGTTGAGCTTCAGGTTAATGATGCATAAGATGTTAAACATTTCTTCCAGGTCTTCGATTAGAGTTCTTGCTTCACGCGACTTGACCACAATGTCATATACATAAGCCTATGCGTTCCTTCCCAACTGCGGCCCGAACGTAATGCGCATCAACCGCTGGAAGGTGGCCCCTGCGCTTCTCAAGCCGAAAGGCATGCGGCTATAGCAGAACACACGACACAGGGAGAAAAAGTCCATATTATCGATGTCCCCCTTCGCCATCTTGATCTGATGGTAGCTGGAGAAAGCATCAAAGAAACACAGCAGGTCGCACTCAGTGGTGGAGTGCATGATTTGGTCAATGCGCGGGAGCAGAAAGGGATCCTTGGGGCAGGTCTTGTTGAGGCTCATGAAGTCAATGCACATGCGGTCCTTTCCGCCTTTCTTGGGAACGATGACCGGGTTGGTGAGCCACTCGGGATGACGCACCTCCCGAATGACCCTAGCTTCATGCAGCTTGTGCACCTCTTGGATGATGAATGCCTGATTCATTGGCGCTTGGCACCACGCCTTCTGCTTGATGGGATGAGCGTTGGCACACACCACCAAATGGTGCTCGATTACTTCCCTCGGGACGGTGGTCAAATCAGATGCCTTCCTGGTTAACATGTCCTTGTTCTCTCGGAGGAAAGCGATGGGCACACACTCTTGCTTAGGGGGAAGGTCGGTGCCGATGGTGAAGTTAGGTCCTGCACTGCTACCGTCAATCGATACCTTCTTTGTCTTGGCGCGGTCTTGGGAGAACAACAACTTCTTTCTTGCTAGACCGACCTTCGGAGGCTCGAACCCACCTTCAGGGCCCAGGCACGAGGCTGCCAGAGCCCTGTAGGCGTGCTGGAGGGCTCGAACCGCGTCTTCCCTATCCCCGATGACTCTAATGACGCCGCCGCTGCCCAGCATCTTAATGATGTTGTAGAGGGGTGGGTTACCGCATGAATTTGGCAAGCGCGGGGTACCCCAGGATGGAATTGTATGGGAGCCCAATGTGAGCCATGTCGATGTCGATGAGCTTGGTGTGGTAGTTGACATGAGTCCAGAAGGTGACTGGGAGGCGCACCTGCCCTAGGGGAGTAGTGGAACCGTCAGTCGCCCCTGATAAGGGTTTGGTGGGCATGAGCTGATCATAAGGCGCTTTAAGTGTCTTGAAGGTCTAAGGACGTTGAGGCCGGTGCCGCCGTGGATGAGGGTCTTGGTGACACAGACGTTGCTGATGGTGGGTACACATAACACGGGGAGCACGTCGGTGGCGGCCATAGACTTCTGGGGGTCCCGAAAGTTGAAAATGATGTCACACTCAGGCCGCTCGCGAGGTATGCGTGAAGAAGTCCACCAAACTACACCCCGCTACTCACTGCCTCATGGCGGTGCTCTGACGTTCTCGTGTGCTACCTCTTGAGCACTGCATTAGTTTTCCCTTGAAGAGGAAAGGGTGATGCAGTAGAGCAGCGTAAGTATTTCCCTCAGTTTTTGAGAACAAAGGTATCAATCCAGTAGGAGGCCACGCACGAGTCCCTCGAACCTACACAAACAAATAAACTCCTCGCAACCAACGCGATAAAGGGGTTGTTAATCCCTTCACGGTCACCTACGAGAGTGAGATCTAATATATATGACAAGATAATATTTTTGGTATTTTTATGATAAAGAGAAATAAATATGCAAGTAAAATAAATGGCAAAGGAAATAACTAAGTACTGGAAGATGAATATGATGAAAAATAGACCTGGGGCCATAGGTTTCACTAGAGGCTTCTCTCGAGAGCATAAGTATTACGGTGGGTGAATAAATTACTATCGAGCAATTGAGAGAATTGAGCATAGTTATGAGAATATCTAGGTATGATCATGTATATAGGCGTCACGTCCAAAACAAGTAGACCGACTCCTGCCTACATCTACTACTATTACTCCACACATCGACCGCTATCCAGCATGCATCTAGAGTATTAAGTTCAAGAGAACAGAGAAATGCTTTAAGCAAGATGACATGATCTACAGGGATAAACTCATGCAATATGATATAAAGCCCATCTTGTTATCCTCGATGGCAACAATACAATACGTTCCTTGTTGCCCCTACTGTCACTAGGAAAGGACACCGCAAGATTGAACCCAAAGCTAAGCACTTCTCCCATTGCAATAAAGATCAATCTAGTAGGCCAAACCAAACTGATAATTCGAAGAGACTTGCAAAGATAACCAATCATACATAAAAGAATTCAGAGAAGATTCAAATATTGTTCATAGATAAACTTGATCATAAAACCACAATTCATCGATCTCAACAAACACACCGCAAAAGAAGATTACATCGAATACATCTCCACAAGAGAGAGGGAGAACTTTGTATTGAGATCGATGATCGATAACCATCTAGCTAATAACTATGGACCCATAGGTCTGAATTAAACTACTCACACTTCATCGGAGAGGCTATGGTGTTGATGTAGAAGCCCTCCATGATCGAGAACCCCTCCGGCGGAGCTCCCGAAAAGGCCCCAAGATGGGATCTCGTGGATACAGAAAGTTATGGCGGTGGAATTAGGGTTTTGGCTCCGTATCTCATAGTTTGGGGGTGAAGGAAATAATAAAGTTATTATTTATTTCCTTATTTCATGATAAATGTTTATTATTCATGCTAGAATTGTATTAACCGGAAACATAATACATGTGTGAATACATAGACAAACAGAGTGCCACTAGTATGCCTCTACTTGTCTAGCTCGTTAATCAAAGATGGTTATGTTTCCTAACCATGGACAAAGAGTTGTTATTTAATTAACGGGATCACATCATTAGTTGAATGATCTGATTGACATGACCCATTCCATTAGCTTAGTACCTGATCATTTAGTATGTTGCTATTGCTTTCTTCATGACTTATACATGTTCCTATGACTATGAGATTATGCAACTCCCGTTTGCCGGAGGAACACTTTGGGTGCTACCAAACGTCACAACGTAACTGGGTGATTATAAAGGAGCATTACAGGTGTCTCCAAAGGTAGATGTTGGGTTGGCGTATTTCGAGATTAGGATTTGTCACTCCGATTGTCGGAGAGGTATCTCTGGGCCCTCTCGGTAATGCACATCACATAAGCCTTGCAAGCATTACAACTAAGATGTTAGTTGTGAGATGATGTATTACGGAACGAGTAAAGAGACTTGCCGGTAACGAGATTGAACTAGGTATTGGATACCGACGATCGAATCTCGGGCAAGTAACATACCGATGACAAAGGGAACAACGTATGTTGTTATGTGGTCTGACCGATAAAGATCTTCATAGAATATGTAGGAGCCAATATGGGTATCCAGGTCCCGCTATTGGTTATTGACCGGAGACGTGTCTCGGTCATGTCTACATAGTTCTCGAACCCGTAGGGTCCGCACGCTTAACGTTCGTTGACGATATAGTACTATGTGAGTTATGTATGTTGATGACCGAATGTTGTTCAGAGTCCGGGATGAGATCACGGACATGACGAGGAACTCTGGAATGGTCCGGAGATAAAGTTTGATATATATGATAATAGTGTTTGGTCACCGGAAGGGTTTCGGAAATCACCGGAAGGGGTTTCGGATGTTTCCCGAAATGTTTGGGTACGATAACACGTTATTTGGGCCAAAGGGGATAGCCCACAAGTTTTTGGAAAGCGCAAAAGGACGTTTTGCGGAGTCCAGGGGCCAGACGCCAGGAACCCTGGCGTCTGGCCCTGGAGTCCGAGAAGGAACCGACTTTGTGGAGACTTTTACTCCAAGTTTTGACCCCAGGGCTCAACATATAAATAGAGGGGCAGGGCCAGCACAAAGGAGAGATCAAGAAACACCTATCCGTGTGCCGGCAACCTTGTCTCCTCTAGTTTATCCTCTGTTATAGTTTTCGTAGTGCTTAGGCGAAGCCCTGAGGAGATTGTTCTTCACCAACACCGTCACCACGCCGTCGTGCTGCTGGAACTCATCTACTACTTCGCCCCTCTTGCTGGATCGAGAAGGCGAGGACATCACCGAGCCGAACGTGTGCAGAACTCGGAGGTGCCGTGCTTTCGGTACTTGGATCGGTCGGACGTGAATACGTACGACTACATCAACCGCGTTGATATAACGCTTCCGCGAACGGTCTACGAGGGTACGTAGACAACACTCTCCCCTCTCGTTGCTATGCATCACCATGATCTTGCGTGTGCGTAGGAAATTTTTTGAAATTACTACGTTCCCCAACAGTGGCATCCGAGCCTAGGTTTTATGGTTTGATGTTATTTGCACGAGTAGAACACAAGTGAGTTGTGGGCGATATAAGTCATATTGCCTACCAGCATGTCATACATTGGTTCGGTGGTATTGTTGGACGAGACGACCCGCACCAACATTACGCGTACGCTTACGCGAGACCGGTTCCCCCGACGTGCTTTGCACATAGGTGGCTTGCGGGCGGCTGTCTCTCCAACTTTAGTTGAACCGAGTGTGGCTACGCCCGGTCCTTGCGAAGGTTAAAACGGAGTCAAATTGACAAACTATCGTTGTGGTTTTGATGCGTAGGTAAGATTGGTTCTTGCTTAAGCCCGTAGCAGCCACGTAAAACTTGCAACAACAAAGTAGAGGACGTCTAACTTGTTTTTGCAGGGCATGTTGTGATGTGATATGGTCAAGACATGATGCTAAATTTTATTGTATGAGATGATCATGTTTTGTAACCGAGTTATCGGCAACTGGCAGGAGCCATATTGTTGTCGCTTTATTGTATGCAATGCAATCGCGCTGTAATGCTTTACTTTATCACTAAGCGGTAGCGATAGTCATGGAAGCATAAGATTGGCGAGACGACAACGATGCTACGATGGAGATCAAGGTGTCACGCCGGTGACGATGGTTATCACGACGGTGCTTCGAAGATGGAGATCACAAGCACAAGATGATGATGGCCATATCATATCACTTATATTGATTGCATGTGATGTTTATCTTTTATGCATCTTATCTTGCTTTGATTGACGGTAGCATTATAAGATGATCTCTCACTAATTATCAAGAAGTGTTCTACCTGAGTATGCACCGTTGCGAAAAGTTCTTCGTGCTGAGACACCACGTGATGATCGGGTGTGATAGGCTCTATGTTCAAATACAACGGGTGCAAAACAGTTGCACACGCGGAATACTCAGGTTATACTTGACGAGCCAAGCATATGCAGATATGGCCTCGGAACACGGAGACCGAAAGGTCGAGCGTGAATCATATAGTAGATATGATCAACATAGTGATGTTCACCAATGAAACTACTCCATCTTACGTGATGATCGGACATGGTTTAGTTGATTTGGATCACGTAATCACTTAGAGGATTAGAGGGATGTCTATCTAAGTGGGAGTTCTTAAGTAATATGATTAATTGAACTTTAATTTATCATGAACTTAGTCCTGGTAGTATTAGCATATCTATGTTGTAGATCAATAGCTCGCGTTGTTGCTTTCATATGTTTATTTTGATATGTTCCTAGAGAAAATTGTGTTGAAAGATGTTAGTAGCAATGATGCGGATTGGATCCGTGATCTGAGGTTTATCCTCATTGCTGCACAGAAGAATTATGTCCTTGATGCACCGCTAGGTGACAGACCTATTGCAGGAGCAGATGCAGACGTTATGAACGTTTGGCTAGCTCAATATGATGACTACTTGATAGTTTAGTGCACCATGCTTAACGGCTTAGAATCGGGACTTCAAAGATGTTTTGAACGTCATGGACCATATGAGATGTTCCAGGAGTTGAAGTTAATATTTCAAGCAAATACCCGAATTGAGAGATATGAAGTCTCCAACAAGTTCTATAGCTAAAAGATGGAGGAGAATCGCTCAACTAGTGAGCATGTGCTCAGATTGTCTGGGTACTACAATCACTTGAATCAAGTGGGAGTTAATCTTCCAGATAAGATAGTGATTGACAGAATTCTCTAGTCACCATCACCAAGTTAGTAGAACTTCGTGATGAACTATGATATGCAAGGGATAACGGAAACGATTCCCAAGCTCTTCGTAATGCGGAAATTGACGAAGGTAGAAATCGAGGAAAACATCAAGTGTTGATGGTAGACAAGACCACTAGTTTCAAGAAAAGGGCAGAGGGAAGAAGGGGAACTTCAAGAAGAACTGCAAGCAAGTTTCTGCTCAAGTGAAGAAGCCCAAGTCTGATCCTAAGCCTAAGACTAAGTGCTTCTACTACAAAGGGACTGGTCACTGGAAGCGGAATTACCCCAAGTGAGTGGCGGATAAGAAGGATGGAAAAGTGAACATAAGTATATTTGATATACATGTTATTGATGTGTACTTTACTAGTGTTTATAGCAACCCCTCAGTATTTGATACTAGTTCAGTTGCTAAGATTAGTAACTCGAAACGGTAGTTGCAGAATGAACAAAGACTAGTTAAGGGTGAAGTGACGATGTGTGTTGGAAGTGGTTCCAAGATTGATATGATCATCATCGCACACTCCCTATACTTTCGGGATTAGTGTTGAACCTGAATAAGTGTTATTTGGTGTTTGCGTTGAGCATGAATATGATTTGATCATGTTTATTGTAATACGGTTATTCATTTAAGTAAGAGAATAAATTTTTGTTCTGTTTACATGAATAAAACCTTATATGGTTACACACCCAATGAAAATAGTTCGTTGGACCTCGATCATAGTAATACACATAATCATAATATTGAAACCAAAAGATGCAAAGTTAATAATGATAGTGCAAGTTATTTGTGGCACTACTGTTTAGGTCATATTGGTGTAAAGCGCATGAAGAAACTCCATGCTGATGGGCTTTTGGACTCACTTGATTATGAATCAGTTGATGCTTGCGAACCATGCCTCATGGGAAAGATGACTAAAACTCTGTTCTTCGGAACAATGGAGCGAGCAACAGATTTGGTGGAAATCATACATACTGATGTATGTGGTCCGATGAATATTGAGGCTCGCGACAGGTATCATTATTTTCTGATCTTCACAGATGATTTGAGCAGATATGAGTATATCTACTTGATGAAACATAAGTCTGAAACATTTGAAAAGTTCAAAGAATTTCAGAGTGAAGTGAAAAATCATCGTAACAAGAAAATAAAGTTTCTACGATCTGATCGTAGAGAAGAGTATTTGAGTTACGAGTTTGGCCTTCAGTTAAAAAACAATGTGAAATAGTTTCACTACTCATGCCACCTAGAACACCACAATGTAATGGTGTGTCCGAACGTCATAACCATACTTTATTAGATATGGTGCGATCTTTGATGTCTCTTACCGATCTACCACTATTGTTTTGGGGTTATGCATTAAAGACAGCTGCATTCACGTTAAAAGGGCACCATCAAAATCCGTTGAGACGACGCCTTATGAACTATGGTTTGGCAAGAAACCAAAGTTGTCGTTTCTGAAAGTTTGGGGCTGCGATCCTTATGTGAAAAAGCTTTAACCTGATAAGCTCGAACCCAAATCGGAGAAATGTGTCTTCATAGGATATCCAAAGGAAACTATTGGATACACCTTCTATCACAGATCCGAAGGCAAGAATTTTGTTGCTTAATTCGGAAACTTTCTGGAGAAGGAGTTTCTCTCGAAAGAAGTGAGTGGGAGGAAAGTACAAAACTTGATAAGGTAATTGTACCTTCTCCCTTATTGGAAAGTAGTTCATCACAGAAATTCTGTTCTTGTGACTACTACACCAATTAGTGAGGAAGCTAATGATGATGATCATGTAACTTCAGATCAAGTTACTACTGAATCTCGTAGGTAAACCAGAGTGAAATCCGCACCAGAGTGGTACGGTAATCCTGTTCTGGAAGTCATGTTACTAGACCATGACGAACTTGCGAACTATGAGGAAGCGATGATGAGCCCAGATTCCACGAAATGGTTTGAGGCCATGAAATCTGAGATATGATCCATGTATGAGAACAAAGTATGGACTTTGATGGATTTGCCCGATGATCGGCAAGCCATAGAAAATAAATGGATCTTCAAGAGGAAGACGGACGCTGATAGTAGTGTTACTATCTACAAAGCTAGAATTGTCACAAAAGGTTTTCGACAAGTTCAAGGTGTTGACTACGATGAGAGTTTCTCACTTGTATCTATGCTTGAGTCTGTCCGAATCATGTTAGTAATTGCCGCATTTTATGAAATCTGGCAAACGGATAAACAAAACTGCATTCCTTAATGGATTTATTAAAGAAGAGTTGTATATGATGCAACCAGAAGGTTTTGTCAATCCGAAAGGTGCTAACAAAATGTGCAAACTCCAGCGATCCATCTGTGGACTGGTGCAAGCATCTCGGAGTTGGAATATACGCTTTGATGAGTTGATCAAAGCATATAGTTTTATACAGACTTGCGCAAAGCCTGTATTTACGAGAAAGTGAGTGGGAGCACTACAGCTTTTCTGATAAGTATATGTGAATGACATATTGTTGATCGGAAATAATGTAGAATTATTCTGTAAAGCATAAAGGAGTGTTTGAAAGGAGTTTTTCAAAGAAAGACTTCGGTGAAGCTGCTTACATATTGAGCTTCAAGATCTATAGAGATAGATCAAGACACTTGATAAGTTTTTTCAATGAGTACATACCTTGACAAGATTTTGAAGTAGTTCAAAATGGAACAGTCAAAGAAAGAGTTCTTGCCTGTGTCATAAGGTGTGAAGTTGAGTAAGACTCAAAGCCCGACCACGGCAGAAGCTAGAAAGAGAATGAAAGTCATTCCCTATGCCTTGGCCATAGGTTCTATAAAGTATGCCATGCTGTATACCAGATCTATTGTATACCCTACACTGCGTTAAGAAAGGGAGTACAATAGTGATCTAAGAGTAGATTACTGGACATCGGTCAAAATTATCCTTAGTAGAATAAGGAAATATTTCTCGAATGGAGGTGACAAAAGGTTCGTCGTAAAAAGTTACGTCGATGCAAGTTTTGACACGGATCTGGATGACTCTAAGTCTCGATCTAGATACATATTGAAAGTGGGAGCAATTAGCTAGAGTAGCTCCGTGCAAAGCATTGTAGACATAGAAAATTGCAAAATACATAACGGATCTGAATGTGAAAGACCGTTGACTAAGATTCTCTCACAAGCAAAACATGATCACACCTTAGTACTCTTTGGGTGTTAAGCACATAGCGATGTGAACTAGATTACCGAATCTAGTAAACCCTTTGGGTGTTGGTTACATGACAATGTGAACTATGGGTGTTAATCACATGATGATGTGAACTATCGATGTTAATCACATGGTGATGTGATCTAGATTATTGACTCTAGTGCAAGTGGGAGACTGAAGGAAATATGCCCTAGAGGCAATAATAAAGTTGTTATTTATTTCCTTATTTCATGATAAATGTTTATTATTCATGCTAGAATTGTATTAACCGGAAACATAATACATGTGTGAATACATAGACAAACAGAGTGTCACTAGTATGCCTCTACTTGACTAGCTCGTTAATCAAAGATGGTTATGTTTCCTAACCATGGACAAAGAGTTGTTATTTGATTAACGGGATCACATCATTAGTTGAATGATTGATTGACTTGACCCATTCCGTTAGCTTAGCACTTGATCGTTTAGTTTGTTGCTATTGCTTTCTTCATGACTTATACATGTTCCTATGACTATGAGATTATGCAACTCCGTTTACCGGAAGGAACACTTTGTGTGCTACCAAACGTCACAACGTAACTGGGTGATTATAAAGGTGCTCTACAGGTGTCTCCAAAGGTAGATGTTGGGTTGGCGTATTTCGAGGTTAGGATTTGTCACTCCGATTGTCGGAGAGGTATCTCTGGGCCCTCTCGGTAATGCACATCACATAAGCCTTGCAAGCATTACAACTAAGATGTTAGTTGTGAGATGATGTATTACGGAACGAGTAAAGAGACTTGCCGGTAATGAGATTGAACTAGGTATTGGATACCGACGATCGAATCTCGTGCAAGTAACATACTGATGACAAAGGGAACAACGTATGTTGTTATGCGGTCTGACCGATAAAGATCTTCGTAGAATATGTAGGAGCCAATATGGGCATCCAGGTCCCGCTATTGGTTATTGACCGGACATGTGTCTCGGTCATGTCTACATAGTTCTCGAACCCGTAGGGTCCGCACGCTTAACGTTCGTTGACGATATAGTACTATGTGAGTTATGTATGTTGATGACCGAATGTTGTTCGGAGTCCGGGATGAGATCACGGACATGACGAGGAACTCCGGAATGGTCCGGAGATAAAGTTTGATATATGTGATAATAGTGTTTGGTCACTGGAAGGGTTCCGGAAATCACCGGAAGGGGTTCCGGATGTTTCCCGAAATGTTTGGGTACGAGAACACGTTATTTGGGCCAAAGGGGAAAGCCCACAAGGTTTTTGGAAAGCGCAAAAGGAAGTTTTGTGGAGTCCAGGGGCCAGACGCCAGGGTCCCTGGCGTCTGGGTCCAGACGCCGGGAACCCTGGTGTCTGGCCCTGGAGTCCGAGAAGGACTCTTGCCTTTCGGGTGAAACCGACTTTGTGGAGGCTTTTACTCCAAGTTTCGACCCCAGGGCTCAACATATAAATAGAGGGGCAGGGCTAGCACAAAGGAGAGATCAAGAAACACCAAGCCGTGTGCCGGCAACCCTGTCTCCTCTAGTTTATCCTCTATCATAGTTTTCGTAGTGCTTAGGCGAAGCCCTACGGAGATTGTTCTTCACCAACACCGTCACCACGCCGTCGTGCTGCCGGAACTCATCTACTACTTCGCCCCTCTTGCTGGATCGAGAAGGCGAGGACGTCACCGAGCCGAACGTGTGCAGAACTCGGAGGTGCTGTGCTTTCGGTACTTGGATCGGTCGGACGTTAAGATGTACGACTACATCAACCGCGTTGATATAACGCTTCTGCGAACGGTCTACGAGGGTACGTAGACAACACTCTCCCCTCTCGTTGCTATGCATCACCATGATCTTGCGTGTGCGTAGGAAATTTTTTGAAATTACTACGTTCCCCAACAGGGGGTACGTAGGTATATATAGGAGGAAGGTGTACATCGGTGGAGCAACGTGGGCCCCATGAGAGTGCAGGGCGCGCCTGGGGGGTAGGCGCGCCCACTACCTCGTGCCTTCCTCGTTGATTGCTTGATGTAGGGTCAGAGTACTCTGGATCATGTTCGTTCCAAAAATCACGTTCCCGAAGGTTTCATTCTGTTTGAACTCCTTTTGATATCTTTTTCTGCGAAACCCTAAAATAGGTAAAAAAAACAGCAATTCTGGGCTGGGCCTCCGGTTTATAGGTTAGTCCCAAAAATAATATAAAAGTGTACAATAAAGCCCAATAATGTCCAAAACAAGATATAATATAGCATGGAACAATCAAAAAGGATAGATACGTTGGAGACGTATCATCGTGCGAGAGGAAGGAACACACAACATGGCGATTTAACCAGGTTCGGGCCACCTTGCGGTATAATACCCTACTCCTGCTTTATGCGGATTGCCTCGCAAGGGAGAATGAACATGAGATTACAAGGATGAACTGCCTCAGGAGGGATCAAGCTTCGACCCCTTCTATGGTTGAGACTAGCCTATACTTATATTGTCCTTGGCCCTCTTCCCCCGACATCTCCAGGTGGGAAGGGATACCACAACAGCCAATTTTAAATGGGGACATGAGTACATCCTATCCTAACTAAAGGTCGTTTTCGCCTGCCAAAGTCTCCTACCATGACACGCTGGTGGGCTCGGTGCTGACCTCCGTCCTGGCGAGCCCGTTGTCCTGGCCTTCTTGCACCAAAGTGGCAACCTTTGGGGATTGCTTCGGAAACCCGCGCACCATCCTTGCCTCCTTAGCACCAAAGAGGAAAGCATCCTTATGCGCGCTCGCTGGCACCCTTTTGGCTCCGCTCGCCATGGCTCACGTCACCCACGTGCATCACGAGGCAGGATGGCGAGCTCAGAGATATCCGCCCCGCGAGGGGCCTTGGGAGGCCGCCCACGTGAAGCCCTCGGGGGCACTTGACGACCCTTGCTGACGCTCGCATTGCGATGGTCTTTTTCGTGGAGCCTTAGAGCTAGGCCGTGCCGGGCCTTCCGTTGGTGCCATGCAATGGGCCGCAGGCAGACGGGCCTTGGTACCCGCAGTCCCACAGGCCCGACAGTAAATTGTGAGTTTTCTTTTTCCATACATTCGTTTATTCAAAACATTTTATCTCTTAAACCGTGCGTTCAAATCTTGAACTGTTTTCACCATTGAAGTCCTCTCGTCGAGATATTTAAAACTAGATCCATGTTTACAGGTTTTTATGAACTTTCTTCATGAAAAAAACTGGACAAAAAAACCGAACTGGAGTTGTTTCCGAGAACTTTAGCATGGGAGCTTTTTTCCCCTTTCTGGAAGCCGTTTCCGAGAGGCACAATGGAAGAAAATCCGTACCTCTCGTAGAAGCAAAACCATGCCTCTCGCCAAAGACAAAAAAAGAGAATATGTGATTTTTTTCACCGTGAGACACGGCCGTGCCTCTCGCAAAAGCAAAACCGTGTCTCTCACGAAAGGAAAAAAGAAACACCATTTGTTGTCGTTTGCGAGAGGCACGACCGTGCCTCTCACGGAAGCAAAACCATGCCTCTTGCGAAAGGAAAAAAAATAAGAAAAACTCATTTTCTTCATTTTCAAGAGACACGACTGTGCCTCTCGCGAAAGCAAAACCGTACCTCTCACTGAAGAAAAAAAGTGAAAATGCATTTTTCCTGTTTCTGAGAGGCACGGCCGGGCCTCTCGCGGAAGCAAAACCATGCCTCTCGTGAAAGCAAAATTGTGCCTCTTAAGGAAGAAAAAAAGACATGTATTTGCGCGCAAAAAATATTTCCAACTTTTTTCAAAAAGGTAAGAAAGACTGGTGGAAAACCAAAAAGTTCGAATTTTTTTTGGAAAAAACCATCTAGAAGATGAAAATGCATGCAAAACATAGAAAAAAAGGACAAAAATCGGAGGGAGCGCCCAAGGCGTGACATGGCCCACCGCAAGTGATTGTTGCGACGCTCCTAAAGGAGGGCTCGTCAACTAGTTGCTCTTGCCGTACCAGCTTGAAGGCTTCACCTCATGGATTGGTCTGGCATGCACCTCAAAAGGGCCGACCCTAGTTAATTTTCATGTTTTTTGTTAAATAATTTCAAAACCCCTAAAATAGCCAAAGCAGGGAGCAACTAACCGAGGGGCACTCCTTCGAAATGCCGCGAGCGAAAGTTCAGGGGCGCTCCGGGCACGACAAGTGTCACGCATAGAGCGCTCCCGCACATGAAAACCAACCGATGCGGTTGCTTCCCGGTTTTCCTTTCTGGTTTCTGGTTTCATACGTTTTATTGTTTTACCCTTGTAGCACATTCATTTTCCATTTTCCCATTCTACACGATAACACATAGAAAAACCCAGGAAGCAGGTTGTTGGTTCCCTTTTCTCGTTACTTTTTCCTTTTTGCCCATTATATTTTCGGGAAATGGAGATTTATGGGGTAATTACGGGTGGGAAACATGAACTTTAGATAATATTCTGGTG
This sequence comes from Triticum urartu, assembly GCF_003073215.2. NCBI lineage: Eukaryota > Viridiplantae > Streptophyta > Magnoliopsida > Poales > Poaceae > Triticum > Triticum urartu. The sequence continues at coordinate 355,080,385 of NC_053024.1, forward strand.
CCTCTGGCGCGCGGCTCCTGCTCACATTGGACTCATTAAATTTTCATAAACATCTTGAAGGGGGCCATAGGTTGAAGTGTGTGTTGGTCCTGCAGCGTGTTGGTCATGAAACTTTCCGCATTCGGCTTCCCCGGTGCGCGGCTCCTGCTCGTCTTTGGCTCGTTAAGTTTTCATAAACATCTCTAAAGGGGGCATAGGTTGAAATGTGTGTTGTTTATGCAGCATGTTGGTCATGCAACCTGGTGCATCCAGCTTCACTAGCACACGGGCAGACGGCGCCTCCAGCGCGTGGCCCCTGCTCGCCTTCGACTCATTAAATTTTCATAAACACCATGAAGGGGGCATAGGTTGAAGTGTGTGTTGGTTGTGGAACACGTTGGTCGTGCAGAAGGCTTTGCCTACACATGGCACATCCAGAGGCACCGGTGTGAAGTGCTACCTCTTGAGCATTGCGTTGGTTTTACCTTGAAGAGGAAACGGTGATGTAGCAAAGCAGTGTAAGTATTTCCCTCGGTTTTTGAGAACCAAGGTATCAATCCAGTAGGAGGCCACGCACGAGTCCCTCACACCTACACAAACAAATAAACTCCTCGCAACAAATGGAATAAAGGGGTTGTCAATCCCTTCACGGTCACCTACGAGAGTGAGATCTGATAGATATGATAAGATAATAGTTTTGGTATTTTTATTATAAATAGAAATAAAGATGCAAGTAAATAAATGGCAAAGGAAATAACTAAGTATTGGAAGATTAATATGATGGAAAGTAGACCCGGGGGCCATAGGTTTCACTAGTGGCTTCTCTCGAGAGCATAAGTATTATGGTGGGTGAACAAATTACTGTTCAGCAATTGACAGAATTGAGCATAGTTAGGAGAATATCTAGGTATGATCATGTATATAGGCATCACGTCCAAGACAAGTAGACCAACTCCTGCCTGCATCTACTACTATTACTCCACACATCAACCCCTATCCAGCATGCATCTACAGTATTAAGTTCAAGAAAACAGAGTAACGCTTTAAGAAAGATTGAACCCAAAGCTAAGCACTTCTCCCATTGCAAGAAAGATCAATCTAGTAGGCCAAACCAAACTGATAATTCGAAGAGACTTGCAAACATAACCAATCATATATAAAAGAATTCAGAGAAGATTCAAATATTGTTCATAGATAAACTTGATCATAAACCCACAATTCATCGGTCTCAACAAACACACCGCAAAAGAAGATTACATCAAATAGATCTCCACAGGAGATGGGGAGAACTTTGTATTGCGATCCAAAAAGAGAGAAGAAGCCATCTAGCTAATAACTATGGACCCGAAGGTCTGAAGTAAACTACTCACACTTCATCGGAGAGGCTATGGTGTTGATGTAGAAGCCCTCCGTGATCGATACCCCCTCCGGCGGAGCTTCGGAAAAGGCCCCAAGATGGGATCTCGTGGATACAGAAAGTTACGGCAGTGGAATTCGGGTTTTGGCTCCATATCTGGTAGTTTGGGGGTACGTAGGTATATATAGGACGAAGGAGTACGTCCGTGGAGCAACATGGTCCCCAACAGGGTGGAGGGCGCGCCTACCCCCCTCCCCCTAGGCGCGCCTCCCTACCTCGTGCCTTCCTCGTCTATTGCTTGACGTAGGGTCCAAGTCCTCTGGATCATGTTCGTTCCGAAAATCACATTCCCGAAGGTTTCATCCGCTTGGACTCCATTTGATATTCTTTTTCTGCGAAACTCTAAAATAGGCAAAAAAACAGCAATTGTGGGCTGGGCCTCCGGTTAATAGGTTAGTCCCAAAAATAATATAAAAGTGTATAATAAAGCCCAATAATGTCCAAAACAGGATATAATATAGCATGGAACAATCAAAGATTATAGATACATTGGAGATGTATCAAGCATTCCCAAGCTTAATTCCTGCTCGTCCTCGAGTACGTAAATGATAAAAACAGAAGTTTTGATGTGGAATGCTACTTGGCATAATTTCAATGTAATTCTTCTTAATTGTGGTATGATTATTCAGATCCAAAAGATTCAAGATAAAATTTCAATATTGGCATAGAAATAATAATACGTCAAGCATACTAACTAAGCAATTATGTCTCTTCAAAATAACATGGCCAAAGAAAGCTATCCTACAAAATCATATAGTCTGTCTATGCTCCGTCTTCACCACACAAAGTATTTAAATCATGCACAACCCCAATGACAAGCCAAGCAACTATTTCATACTTTTGGTGTTCTCAAACATTTTCAATCTTCACGCAATACATGAGCGTGAGCCATGGACATAGCACTATAGGTGGAATAGAATGGTGGTTGTGGAGAAGACAAAAAAGGGAGAAGATAGTCTCGCATCAACTAGGCGTATCAACGGGCTATGGAGATGCCCATTAATAGATATTAATGTGAGCGAGTAGGGATTGCCATGCAACGGATGCACTAGAGCTATATGAAAGCTCAAAAATAACTAAGTGGGTGTGCATCCAACTCGCTTGCTCACGAAGACCTAGGGCATTTTAAGGAAGCCCATCATTGGAATAGACAAGCCAAGTTCTATAATGAAAAATTCCCACTAGTATATGAAAGTGATAACATAGGAGACTCTCTATGAAGATCTTGGTGCTACTTTGAAGCACAAGTGTGGTAAAAGGATAGTAGCATTGTCCCGTCTATCTTTTTCTCTCATTTTTTTATTTGGGCCTTTTCTCTTCTTTTTTTATGGCCTCTTTTTTTATTTAGTCCGGAGTCTCATCCCGACTTGTGGGGGAATCATAGTCGCCATAATTCTTTCCTCACTTGGGACAATGCCCTAAAAATGATGATCATCACACTTTTTTGTTTACTTACAACTCAACAATTTCAACTCAATACTTAGAACAAAATATGACTCTATGTGAATGCCTCCGGTGGTGTACCGGGATATGCAATGAATCAAGAGTGACATGTATGAAAGAATTATGAAGAGAGGCTTTGCCACGAATACAATGTCAACTACATGATCACACAAAGCAATATGACAATGATGGAGCGTGTCATAGTAAACGGAACAGTGGTAAGTTGCATGGCAATATATCTCGGAATGGCTATGGAAATGCCATGATAGGTAGGTATGGTGGCTGTTTTGAGGAAGGTATATGGTGAGTGTATGATTCCGGTGAAAGGTGCGCTTTATTAGAGAGGCTAGCCATGGCGGAAGGGTGAGAGTGTGTATGATCCATGGACTCAACATTAGTCATAAAGAACTCATATACTTATTGCAAAAATCTACAAGTTATCAAAGCAAAGTATTACGCGCATGCTCCTAGGGGAATAGATTGGTTGGAAAATACCATCGATCGTCCCTGACTGCCACTCATAAGGAAGACAATAAATAAATAAGTCATGCTCCGACTTCATCACATAACTGTTCACCATACGTGCATGCTACGGGAATCAAAAATTCAACACAAGTATTTCTCAAATTCACAACTACTCAAATAGCATGACTCTAATATCACCATCTCCATATCTCAAAACAATTATCAAGTATCAAACTTCTCATAGAGTATCCAACACTCATTAGAAAATTTTATTATTAATCTTGAATGCCTAACATAATTAAAGAAATTTACCACGCTGTTTTTAGGACTCTCAAAATAATCTAAGTGAAGCATGATAGAACAATGGTTTCTATAAAACAAATCCACCAAACATGCTCTAAAAGATATAAGTGAAGCACTAGAGCAAAAACTATATAACTCAAAAGATATAAGTGAAGCACATATAGTATTCTAGCAATTTCCGAATCATGTGTGTCTCTCTCAAAAGGTGCGTACAGCAAGGATGATTGTGGAGAACTAACAAATAAAGACTCAAATAATACAAGATGCTCCAAGCAAAACACATATTATGTGGTAAATAAAAATATAGCTCCAAGTAAAGTTACTGATGGAAGTAGACGAAAGAGGGGATGCCTTCCGGGGCATCCCCAAGCTTTGGCTTTTAGGTGTCCTTAGATCAAATCTTTACCCAAAACTTGAAATCTTCACAACACAAAACTTAAAGTAGAAAATCTCGTGAGCTCCGTTAGCGAAATAAAACAAAACACCACTTCAAGGTACTGTAATGAACTCATTATTTATTTATATTGGTGTTAAAACTACTATATTCCAACATCTCTAAGGTTTATAAGCTATTTTACCAGCCATAGATTCATTAAAATAAGCAAACAACACATGAAAAACAGAATCTGTCAAAAACAGAATTGTCTGTAGTAATCCGTAGCTAACGCAAGATCTGGAACCCCAAAAATTCTAAAATAAATTTCTAGATGTGAGTATTTATCTATTAATCATCTGCAAAAATAATTAACTAAATAGCACTTTCCAAATAAAAATTACAGCAATTCTCCTAAGCGCTAAAGTTTCTGTTTTTTATAGCAAGATTAAAAAAACTTTCCCCAAGTCTTCCCAACGGTTCTACTTGGCACAAACACTAAATTAAACAAAAAACACAACCAAAACACAGGCTATATAAATTATTTATTACTAAACAGGAGAAAAAAGCAAGGAATAAAAATAAAATTCGGTTGCCTCCCAACAAGAGCTATCGTTTAACGCCCCTAGCTAGGCATAAATGCGAAGATATATCTAGGTATCTTTAGTTGGTAATTCTTTAATGAGACATGTATCACCTTTAGGAGTTTCTTTCCTTTTATCAATAATCAAACTTCTAGGCACAAAATTGAAAAAATCATTAGTAGCAAATGGTTCCTTAATGATAGAAAAAAGATTAGGATGAATGCTTATAGATTTGAGATTCGCAGTTTCTTTGCTAGAGGATTCACCCTTATATTTAGGAACATACATAAGCTTGGTAATTTTAGTTGGAGGACTTGGAGTATTCTTTACGGAAGAAAAAGTGGTTCCCAAGTTGGTAATGATACCCTCAAGTTTATCGGTTCTAGTGGAATCATGATTTATTCTTTCATTAACTATGGGTTCCTTCTCCTTAATATTTTTCAAAGTGACTCCTACTTTAGATACATATTGAGTAATTTGGTTGTGGATCTTTTTATCGAAATTTTCAATTAACTCTACGGTAGCAACTTTATTTTCCATAATTTGAAGTTTTTGCATTACATGCTCCAAAGTTAACATAGTTCCATTAACCAAAAGAGGGGGTGAGCCAAACAAATCTATCATAGCATTATAGGAATCAAAAGTGTGGCTACCCAAGAAATTCCCTCCGGTAATGGTATCAAGGACATATCTGTGCCAAGGAATAGCACCTACATATAAATTGCGGAGAAGAATAGAATTAGATTGCTTCCTGGTAGATCTATTCAGAGCATTGCAAATTCTATACCAAGCGTCTTTTAGGTTTTCTCCTTCCCTTTTCTTAAAATTAAGAACTTCATTTTTGGGAGACAACGGAGAAGATAGGGGACTAGCCATAATGACAAGCAAGCAAACCAACACACGAGACAACAAGAGACGGGCAAAAAGAGGCGAATAGAGAAAGAGGAGGAGTACGGAAAGAGAGAGGGCGAATAAAATGGCAAGGGTGAAGTGGGGGGAGAGGAAAACGAGAGGCAAATGGCAAATAATGTAATGTGGGAGATAAGGGTTTGTGATGGGTACTTGGTATGTTGTCTTTTGCATAGACTCCCCGGCAACGGCGCCAGAAATGGCTCGTTGTCGGGAGTCCAAATCTTGACTTGACCTTGCGTAAGCCTCCCCGGCAACGGCGCTAGAAATCCTTCTTGCTACCTCTTGACCACTGCGTTGGTTTTCCCTTGAAGAGGAAAGGGTGATGCAGCAGAGCAGCGTAAGTATTTCCCTCAGTTTTTGAGAACCAAGGTATCAGTCCAGTAGGAGGCCACGCATGAGTCCCTCGCACCTACACAAACAAATAAACTCCTCGCAACCAACACGATAAAGGTGTTGTCAATCCCTTCACGGTCACCTACGAGAGTGAGATCTGATAGATATGATAAGATAATATTTTTGGTATTTTTATGATAAAGAGAAATAAGGTTAGAGTAAAATAAATGGCAAAGGAAATAACTAAGTATTGGAAGATTAATATGATGGAAAGTAGACCCGGGGGCCATAGGTTTCACTAGTGGTTTCTCTAGAGCATAAGTATTACGGTGGGTGAACAAATTACTGTTGAGCAATTGACAGAATTGAGCATAGTTATGATAATATCTAGGTGTGATCATGTATATAGGCATCACGTCCAAGACAAGTAGACCGACTCCTGCCTGCATCTACTACTATTACTCCACACATCGACTGCTATCCAGCATGCATCTAGAGTATTAAGTTCAAGAGAACGGAGTAACGCTTTAAGCAAGATGACATGATGTAGAGGGATAAACTCATGCAATATGATATAAACCCCATCTTGTTATCCTCGATGGCAACAATACAATATGTTCCTTGCTGCCCCTACTATCATTGGGAAAGGACACCGCAAGATTGAACACAAAGCTAAGCACTTCTCCCATTGCAAGAAAGATCAATTTAGTAGGCCAAACCAAACTGATAATTCGAAGAGACTTGCAAAGATAACCAATCATACATTAAAGAATTCAGAGAAGATTCAAATATTGTTCATAGAAAAACTTGATCATAAACCCACAATTCATTGGTCTTAGCAAACACACCGCAAAAGAAGATTACATCGAATAGATCTCGAGAAGGGAGGGGGTGAACTTTGTATTGAGATCCAAAAAGAGAGAAGAAGCCATCTAGATAATAACTATGGACCTGAAGGTCTGAAGTAAACTACTCACACATCATCGGAGAGGCTATGGTGTTGATGTAGAAGCCCTCCGTGATCGATACCCCCTCCGGTGGAGCTTCCGAAAAGGCCTGCAGATGGGATCTCATGGATACAGAAAGTTACAATGGTGGAATTAGTGTTTTGGCTCCGTATCTAGTAGTTTGGGGGTACGTATGTATATATAGGAGGAAGGAGTACGTCGGTGGAGCAACGTGGGCACCACGAGGGTGGAGGGCGCGCCTGGGGGGGTAGGCGCGCCCCCATACCTCGTGCCTTCCTGGTTGATTGCTTGACGTAGGGTCCAAGTCCTCTGGATCATGTTCGTTCCGAAAATCACGTTCCCGAAGGTTTCATTCCATTTGGACTACATTTGATATTCTTTTTCTGCGAAACCCTAAAATGGGCAAAAAAACAGCAATTCTGGGCTGGGCCTCCAGTTAATGGGTTACTCCCAAAATAATATAGAAGTGTATAATAAAGCCCAATAATGTCCAAAACAGGATATAATATAGCATGGAACAATCACAAATTATAGATACGTTGGAGACGTATCATGAAGCACCAAGAGGCACGGGCGAGAGGCATTTGGAGGCATGGGTGTGCAGCACCATAGGGCCATGGGCAAGGCATGTGTAACAACCTGAGTCCGACACTCCAGATGCCTTCTATGTTTTTAGTGATCATCGGGTGTTTTATTTGTTTGTTGCATTCATCATTTCATCATTCGCATTGCATCAGTAGTTCATTACCGTCATTTTTCAAAACATACATCCACTTGAGGTCACCGCTTATCCCCGTTGCTTCCGTTGGTCATTACGAGACCAACCACACTTGCACACGCTCGCGTCATTGTTCAAATATTATTTTCTAAGTGGGAATAAAATATCCTAGGAATTGGTTGGAAGTTGGTGTGTGGCCTTGTTATATTGTAGGTAGATGGCCTGCCAAATTTCGTCGCATTTGAAAGTCATTTGATACCCCAGCCATTAAGTTATAGTGGCACTCTAGCCAGCTTAATAAGTAGATATTTTCGCAAATAAAACTATCACTGGGCCGCACCACTTCCCGCTCCTCTGAGCTCAACCCTAGCTAAATAGCCCACCTACCACCTAACCTAGCCCCCTTGGTTCAGAACCGCCCGATCAAGATTAAACAGTCCAAAATTAGCTCAAAACAGCCTCAAATTCATCCCTGCCTATAAAGGAAAGCCGTCCCTCCTCCATTTCCAAAAACCCTAGTTGTAGCCTCATCTTTGCGCCCCTCCACTAAGACGCCTCCACTTGAATGCCACTGTCTCCCAACATGCGCATGGCCTATGAAGCCCATCTGGATGCCCACCGTGTCGCCCCGCATGCCTGGACCTCCGGGCCCCATCGTCACATCTCCGACGACCAGCAGGCTAGTCTGCTGTCCACTCCTTCTCCCTCCCCGCCTTGCCTCTTCTTCTCTCCCTCTTTCTCACGATCTCTCTCTCTCTTTCCATCACTACAAAAAAAGACACATCCATGACATTTTGGGCCGAACAATTTTTTTTCTGTCATACTTATGACACTTCTGTGAAAATAATTGTGACAAAACCCGGTATCATCATAGATGTGGTGGGGTCCTACTTCTATGACAAAAAATCATGACACAAAATGGGCTTTTCGTCCTGGGTGGGCTGGAGACGCAGCTGCATGACATTCTTTGGGCCGTCCATGATGGAAAAAACCATGGTAGAAGTGAGGGCGAGAAAAATATCGGGGAGTTCCCGGTTACGGTGGCTGGTCGGGGGCCGAGCAATGCACGTTTCTCTCGTACGTACGCGCGTGTGTGCAAGGCGTTGCGCTCTCACTGAACCCGAGCGAGGCGTTGAGCTCTTACTGAACCCGAGCGATCGACCGATGGCTGTTAACTGAACCCGATCGAGCGATTCCTTCGCTACTCCTGCTAACCGAAGCCGATCGATGTTGCCTCCGGATGAACAGTGAGCGTTGTTGGGGGGTTTGGATGAACAGTTCCCGGTGGGGGTTGGATGAACAGGAACCCGTGGTAGTAGAGGCCGTTGCCGCTAGATGAACAGTACCCCGATCGATCAAGCTGGTGGATGAACAGGACCCCGTGGAGGGTTGGATGAACAGGACCCCGTGGAGGGCTGGTTGAACTGTAGCCGGTGGGGGCTGGTTGAACAGTAGTCAGTGGAGTGCTGGATGAACAGTAGCACGTGGAGGGGTGGTTGAACAGGACCCCCATGGAGAGGGCTAGTTGGACAGTAGCCGGTGGAGGAGCGCGCGGTGGAGGCTGGATGAATAGGAGCCCGTGGATGAACAGTCGCAGGTGGAGGCTGGAGGAGGTCGGCGTTGGATGAATAGTACCTCGTGGAGGATGTAGGAGGTCGACGGTGGAGATGAACAGTATCCCGTGGAGTCCTATTTTGCGGTACGACACACCCCTCCGGATGAAAAGGTCCCCTGTTTCGAACATAGCGCTCCAACACAAGTCCGTTTCCTCCGTTATGCGGTACGCCACACCCCTCCCAGTCAAAGGACCCTGTTTCGACCATAGGAGGTCCAACAGAAGTCTGTTTCCTGCGTTTTACGGTATGATAGATCCCTCCCCATGAACAGGATCCTGTTTCGACCGTGGCCGGTCGAACACAAGGCCGTTTCCTTCGTTCTGCAGTACACCAGGCCTCGTTTCCATCGGCTGTTCCCTCCAAGCCGGTTGGCTCCCGATGAACAGCACGCGTTATGTTGCCTCCCAATGAACAAGACGCATTCCGTTGCCTCCCCATGAACACGACGACGGCGCAGCTTCTCCGTTCCTACCCAGCCATGTACACGAGCTGTGGCCGTACGTATGCGCGAGTAGGCATTCGAGACCCCGCCCGTATGCACGTATGTGGCCATATTTTCTTTCTTGCACCTTGGCCGCTGTACGTACGGGTACATGCTACGTGCGCACCTCTACTACGACACGTGCGTGCCTCTACATCGACCAGTATGTATGTACACGTTCGCGGCCAGAATGACAAAGCTACGTATGCTTCGACCAGGTGGGTCCCGACTGTTAGGCACTTCCTTGCGTGCGAAGATGTGGCTGGGGGGTCCCTGCAGTAAGGGGGGCGAATCATTTTTTTTGCCCTAGTATGGACGCACTTCCTTGCATGCGAAGATGTAGCTGGTGGGTCCCAGCAGTAAGGGGGAAACGTTTTTTTCGTGAAATACGGTGGCCCGTTTGGCCCCGCTATCAGGTGGAGGAATAACTATTTTCTGCATGATAAGGAGGCACTTCCTTGCTACGGCCGTGGACCCAACTGTTAGCCTCTCCACGTACAGTACTCTTCCGATGGAAGTCGGTCGTTGACCACATTGACCACGCCACCACGAGAGCACCAAGGCGGTGGACAACGGCGAGGCCTAGGAAGGGGACGATGCGGAGCCAGGGAAGACGCGGCAGTGGATGCCCACACGAAGAGGAGTACCAGGGTTCACTGGTTCGGCTGCGGTGTGAGGATGCCGTCGCTGCAGGGCCTGGCCAGCGGTGGGAGTGGTAGGGGGAGGTGAGGCCTCTGCGGCAGCACAGCCGGCCACGAGAGGCAGGAGCAGGCGGCACGACCGGCACTGCTTTGGGCCGCTGGAGCAAGAAGAACAGAGGTTGAAGAATCACAACAGCCATTGGATGGACATCGTACGGTCACTGCAGCTAGAATCGTTTATATTGACGAAGTTGACAAAGCCATTGGTACGCGTCAACTTAGTAGGCCCATAGGTTAGCCGCCGAAACGGTGCACCCTAGATGTCAGGGGGAGGAATCATTTTTGGGGCGGCTAAAGCTAGAATATCTGATATTGAAGGAGAAGCATGATATCCGTTGGATGGACATCCAACGGACATTGCTGCTAGAACCGTGTGCTGACTATAAGTTGACAAAGCCTTGCATACGCGTCAACTTAGTAGGCCAACAAGTGTGTGGCAGAGAACTTATAGCCCATTTGCGATTTGTAAGAATGCACAACCCATTTTTGAATCCTAATGGAATTTACTACAACCCATTTACAGTTTGTTAAAAGTACAACCCATTTTCTAGCTAGGACAACGATTAATAATTTTAACCAACCGTTCAAAACAGAATTCAATAAAATTTCCCACATTTTGATAGGATCCTAAATATTTTTGTCCTGAAATTTCTAGTCAGATTAAATACAATTTCAATATAAATTTGTATTATGTAAAAATCCAACGAAACATTGCGCATGCAACAATTAATGAAATTAAAATTTTCAAAATGCAAAAGTAATATTTTATAAACTAATTACGTGTTTGGTGCATTTTTTATAGTTACTGCCCAATTTTTATAATTACATCCCATTTATTATTTATTAAAGCCCATTTTCATGTTAAGCCTAATGCATCCCTCCTAGGAAAGATTTGCAGCTCAGCGGGTCGGAGAATAACAAGTTGACCTGGATTGTGTACAACTGTCGGCCCAGTTGCATTGCTGATATTGAAAAAAAGGCCTGTGTAGTACAGTACAACCTTACATGGCTACTCAGACCACATTCAACGACGTCGGAAAGGCCCAAACGAGGCTTCTATACAACTTTTTGAAGTCACTAAGCTCAACTAATAACTTAAGAAAAATTTAGAGTACAGTGGAACCTAATTAAAAGTTGTCACGAGCGAGGAAATAATTCAACGGGTCCCACTTGTGCATGTGTGTGTGTATGTGTGTGTCTGAGAGAGAGAGACCCATCAGTCGATGCTCGTAAATACATCTTTCAGCCATATGCACTGATGATGCTCAGTAAAAACTTATATAGTTGACACAATCATATAGAGCATCATAGCACATTAAACTTGCATATAAAAATTTCATGCAGGCGGCACAATCCGGGTGGAAGTAGTGGATCGCTAGGGGTAGGGCTATGTTGAAACCTGAAAGTGCTAGTGATCGACTAGAGGGGGTGAATAGGCGATTTTTATGGAAGTCTTCAAAACATGGAAGTTTTGAAGACAAATGATAGAAACAAACCTATTACCATGCAGCGGAAGGTAGACTACACTAAGCTAGCCATAGTCAAGTATTCAATGAAATGAAAGCATAAGGACTAATAGGAGCTAGGCAGTACAGATCAGGATGGAATATAGTATGAAGCCAATCAGAACAAGCAGTCACACAGTGAAGACAAATAACTAATGCAAACATGCAATGACTTCACAAGGACCAATCAGCACATAAAGAGATGGGAAGGATGGAACCAGTGGCTCGTTGAAGACAATGATTTGTTGGACCAGTTCCAGTTGCTGTGACAACTGTACGTCTGGTTAGGGAGGCTAAGATTCAACTCAGAAGACCGTGTCTTCACCTTATTCCCCTTGAGCTAAGTCTTCAAGGTAGACTTCCAAACCTTCACAGACTTCATTCACCGGTGATCCACAATGACTCTTGGATGCTCAGAACGCGACGCCTAACCGGATGGAGGATTCACAGTCCTCAAGTGTAATAAGTCTTCAGATCACACAGACATGAAGGCTTCAGTGATGCCTAACACTCTTTGGCTCTGGGTGTTTAGGGCTTTGTCCTCGCAAGGAATTCTCTCTCAAAGGCTTCGAGGTGGGTTGCTCTCAAACGACAAAAGCCGTACACTAACTCTGAGCAGCCAACCATTCATGGTTGTAGGGGGTGGGCTATTTATAGCCACTAGGCAACCCAACCTGATTTGTCTGAAATGACCCTGGGTCACTAAGGAACTGACACGTGTTCCAATGGTCAGATTTCAAACACACACGGCAACTTTACTTGGGCTACAAGCAAAGCTGACTTATCCAGCTCTGGATAAGTTTTGCTCTCATTTTCTTCACTTGAAGACATAGGATTTTGGTTAAGCATCACTTCAGTCATTCTGACTGGTTCTCTTGGACCCCACTTAATAGTATGGTGGTTCCTCTGACTCAACAAAGAAGAAAAAGAACGACGAAACAACTAAGTCTTCGCGCTCCATAGTCTTCACGCGATGTCTTCTCTTGTCATAGTCTTCAATGTGAATGTCTTCACATACCACCTTTGACTTCAATGTCTTCATAAATTTTTAGGGGTCATCTCTGGTAGGAAAACCGAATCAATGAGGGACTTCTACCTGTGTTATCCTGCAATTCTCACAAACACATTAGTCCCTCAACCAGGTTTGTCGTCAATAATCCAAAACCAACTAGGGGTGGCACTAGATGAACTTACAATCTCCCCCTTTTTGGTGATTGATGACAAACTGGTTGAATTTTTCAACGGGGAATAAAATATGTGAAATTGTAACGGATAGTGTATTGTCTTCATAAGTGGCAAAGGCTCCCCCTAAAGATGTGCATATAAGTAATTTGCTTTTGGAATGCAAATGCAGATGGCAGGTTGTACTTGTGGAGATCCTCTTCAACTTATGATGACAATTCATCATGCATGCTTTTATATAACAAACATAATGACATGCATAATGAGAAATGGACGTCTACAAAATGACCTAAGTGCGGAACTTATCATCGCACGTGCGGAATTTATCATCGCATCATAGCATAGCAAATAAGTAGCAGACGACCATCAAGTTTAAGTGTTAGAACTCAAAGAACCAAATGCATTGAAAGGCAAGAGTTGTAAGCACTTGGCAAAAGTAGCAAAAGGTAAAGCAACCACCCATATGGACCCGCTTTAAGACTATCAACTCATATGCTTCTCCCCCTTTGTCAGTAAGGACCAAAAAGGTTTGAAGACATAGAGCGCCTACTCGTTCCCATGAGGTGCAGGCAAGGCAGCAGGGTCGTCGTTGAGGTCTGGTGGTGCAGAAGAACTTGGTGCAGTGTCGACATGCGCTGAAGTTGGAGGAGGTGAACTTGCATCATCTTTGTCATCGATGACTCTGGCATTCACTGTCGCAGCTGAGGACAAATAGTCAGAGTCTTCAAGTGAGTGAGTCCAACGCAAGTGAGCATTCCTGGGAGGAGTTGAGTCAAACTTGAACCTTTCGGTGAAGCCATCGTCTTGGAGATCAGCTTCAGCACTAAGCAATGTCAAACTCTTCCACGACCCCCGACAAGTTTCATGAGTGACAAAGGAATTCTTGGTGGCAAGAATGCATATGTGGTTGACATCCACCAAGAGGCTTTGCATATGACGCTTAAGCCAGTTGTGATGTTTGTCCTGTTTCGGATGTAGCACGACGAGAAGTTCTCGGTCATTAAGCACACGAGATCGCCTTTGAGGCCTTTGCGCAATGGTGCTACCAGTGGCATCAGTTTGAGCGCGAGGGGCACGTGTGTTCCCAGCCAAGGGATAAACACGCGAGACTTCCTAAACTTCTTCAATGGGCTGGGTGAAGCTTTGGTGATCAACATTGTGAAGATAAATGGGTTCCTTAGCAAGCTCTAGGTAAATAGCTTCAACAGATAGATCAACCTCTGGCAAGAAGACAAGATGATTGCGCGCAGACGGCTAATAGTTGATGGCAGAGTGAAGCTTGATAAGGCGCATTACCCATGGAGCATAGATCTTCAGACCAAAAATGTCGGAGCCAGATGCAGCCAACTGCCTAATGAAGAAGTCTTGAGCATTTAAGCTAATGCCATTGAAGATGTAGAAGACCAAAGTCTTCATTGCTCCTTCAAGCTTCACTGCAGATGAATGTCCTTTGATGGGCCATAGAGTTTTTCTGATGATATGATAAATGGTGCGAGGCAGATACTCTAGGTCTTCAACAAAGTATTCATATGGGTAGTCAGCGTTGTGAGGCAAAGGCTTCATCATGCTCAACATTTGGCTCATGTTGGGTTCTGGCTTCTAAAAAATGCTCTCCAAAGCATTCTGGTGTTGTTGACAACCTGGCACATAGTATTCACCGGGAGTGGGCAGGCCTGTGAGCTCAATGATATCAAGAGCTTTGGCTTCATGATGGACATTGCCTGTCATCCACTCAAGGACCCAAGTCTTTGGATCCCTGTTTTAGCCTCGAATCTGAAGAGTTGCATAGAACTGTAGCAGAAGCTCTTCATAACAGTGTTCCTTATCTGTGACAAACTTCAGGAGTCCAGCGTCTCTGAAGCAATCCAACGCTTCTTCAAGGCAGGGCAGGCCAGCTATAGCTTCAGTGTCGAGACGCATATGTGGAAATATGCGCCCCTGATTGTATAAGACGCAGGAATAGTAGCTGCGCTGCTGATAGCTCCAGAACCGATCTGATGAAATGCGAGGTTTGGTGTAAGGGTTCTTGGCGCTGTTGAAGAAGTTGTTATGTGCCACGAAGCCATTCACATTGAAGACCCCAGGTGAAGTTGCAGTTCCTGGGAATCGTGGAAGTCTTGGCTTGGGCTTCTGGATGGGAGGTATGTGCTCGACATGATAGTCAAATTGTGGGGTCGCAGCAGGTGGAGGAACCAGAATGGGCCATCGGACCATAACAGTCTGACCATGATCAAATGCCAGCTCAATTGTATGAGGTCTTGGAGGGGGTACGGGATCATTGACATTGTTGTTGATTTGGGCTTCAGGGGCCACATTAGCTTCAGGTGCTTGCACTTCTGGCACCGCAGTAGCTTCAGGCGCCATATCAGCTTCAGCCATGACAACGTCATTGGCTTCAGTGTTGATGTTGGTGGCCGCTTCAGAAGCTGGAGGGTCGGACACGTTCTCCTCGAGAGCAACATCTTGGTGGGACGGGGGTGTAGCAACTCTTTCAACTTCAACTCTTGGTTCTTCTTCTTCATCTGCTGATGCAGCCAGAATATCTTCAGCGGTTTTGGCTTCAGACTCTAACACGTGCACAGTGGGAGTGACTTGGGGCCTTTGTCCTTTGCGAAGCCTGCGTAATGCTAGCGACGCTTGCGGAGATGGAGTTGGCTGGGCCTCAAAGTCATCGTCATCTTGCATGGGTGAGGTGACTTGTGGTTGGGGAGAACTTGGGGTGTCTTGTCGTTATGGGTGATTAGCCCACGATGCATCCTGAGCAGTTGGCGTCAGAGGACGACCAATGCTGATGATTTCGCTGTGTGTGAGCACAGGCGATGATACCAACTGGTGCTCGATCTGAGGAAGGACTTCATCATCTTCAACATTGTCGTGAGGACCAATGTCTTCAGCTGCGGTGCGGTCAACAGCTGGATTGTCTTCAGCTTCATGAGCCTTTGTGGAAGTAGGCTCAAGAACTATCACTTGGTGTTCTTGATGTTCAGATGCAGGACGAGCCACTGAGATTGGCTCGACCTCAAGGGGCTTTGTGGGAGCAGCCCGGTCTCTCTTCTTGGTTTTGCGTTTCTTGGTTGGAGGAGCATCATTAGTGGTGGCCTTGGTTTTGCGCTTTCTGGCTTCTGCTTTAGCTTCCCTTGTTTTCTACAGTTCTGAAGCCACTGTGGGGACCTTAGGCTTCGAGCCTGTCATACTGGCTGGGAAGACAATTGGATGTACTTCCTGCCTTGGTGCTCCGGGTTCTGCCACAGCTGGCTTCTTCTTCTTCTTGGCCGCCACTCGTGGGTCGATGCGTGGTCGCCCCAAAGCCTTGTGCTTTTCAGCTTCATTGTATCCCTGAACACATTTAGTAGCAAGATCCTTCATGCGCTCACGAGAACCTTTGGCTTCTTCGCGTTTTGTTCGGAATGCTTCCTTGAGCTCATGCATCATGACCTGGATGTTCTGAATGTCTTCAACATTGAGCTTGGCCATATGCTTCTTGAACTGAGCCTTTTCATAATCTATCTTATGCTTCAGCTCAACAATTTTTTGAGCTAGAGCGAGCTCAGCAGCAATGGCTCCGTGGAAGGCGACGCTCAGGCCAATGGGAAGCTGAAGATCATCAAAGCTAACATTTGGGCTGTCAAACCACTCATCAATGAACTTGTTAATGATTTCAACATCAAAGAGAGGAAGGTCATTGAATATTTCAGCCTCTTGCTTTCTCTTGATCAACTGCTCAAGAGCGTCATCGCCAAGGTCATCGTCGTTGGATATATCAATGGCGTCATTCTCGTTGCGCAGAACAGCAGCAGGGGTCAGTGCTTGGCTGGAGGGTTGCATGGGCATCTTCAGTTTGGAGGGCTTGGAGATGCGTGATAGATCTTCAGAATGCACACTGTGTTCAGGAGGTGCAGTGGCCAGAGGCTTCGCCCGTGAAACTTTTGGTGCAGGGGCAGGCTTCGAAGCTTTAGGTTTCTTCAGATTCTTTGGCTTTCGGTGGTGCAGGTGCTTCGTCAGAATCAGCGACATCTGCAGGTTGATCCACGACTGCCCCTTGAACCTTTATGTGAGTAATGAGACCTTCTAAGTTATAGAAGGGCCCAACCAGATTGGGTTCAGCTTCGCGTGTGCCATCAGCACGAGGAGCAGAGGGGCCCGGATTGAAGTCTAATCCCCATGACTTCTTGTTTTCTTTGGCCGAGTTCTTGGCAAACTGGAAGTTGCGCTTGAACAGATTGTCGTCACGACACCATAGCAATGAAGATGGGTCTGCATCGGCAGGCTGTGGTCCACGGACCATGCAAGGATAGAATCCTTGTTCAATGGCTTCAGCTCTGGATCGGGGTTGAAGATTTCTGTACAAGATGTCTCCCCACGGTCGCTTGATGGCCTTTTTCTCAGCATATTCCTGGGTCACAAACCTGTACTTGAACCATTGTTCTGCTCAATATCTTCGAATCCATTGGATTCGGGTTTTCCGCTGATTGTAGTCCTCCTCTGGATCTGTCTTGTACAGCTCATAGAGGTCAGGAGGCAAATCTCTTGAGGTGTTCCCACGACACTGTCTGCCACCCTTCCTTGCAGATTTCTCTGTTGCCATGAAGTTTAGACTGAAAGGCTTCAAAGCTATCAAAGTCTTCCGTCTACTGGTTAGACAAGAACTGGCTTTAGGAGAATTTATATGATGCTGTAAGAACTCTGCAAATGAATGCAGACTATGAGAACCAAGGGATTCTCCCACGGACATGTACCTGTGACAGCATTAAAGTTGCGAGGGAAGGGGAAGAGGTCATATGCATTCTCAGAAGATTTTTGAAGATAAATCAGTTTAGACGACATTGACCTCATAGTACGAAGACATTCACTCATAGGTAGAGAGTTGGTTCCAGATTTGTACGAATCCACGAATAAGTACAAGTGAGGAATCTAACTACTTTGTGAAGCATAAGTGAATATACTAGGCATGTTATGAGATGCAGTATGAGATAGATCCAACTTGTGTGAACAAAAACTACTTGTGGTTGGAAAGGATGAATCTATCGGATCAAAAGGACTGTAAAAAGGAGGTTTTATTTACCACATGAGGAACTGCTAGACGGAGTGGGAGAGGAGGCCAAGCAGTTCGATCTTCCGTGCCCTAACTTGGCGACGGAGGACACCTACGGCGACAGCGGAGAAGATGATGTCCGCGGTCGGCGTGAGGACGGCGTCGGTGAGGTCGCGGCAGCTAAGCGCTTCGTTGCCAGCATCGTCGAGGGCTAGCGGTGGCGCTAGTGTTTGTGCGAGGGTGGAAGAAGAGATAATGACTGGGGTGAGGCGTGTATTTATAGGGACAGGGACGGCACAGTGTTATTACACAGGTACCCCTGGCGGTTCACATATGAAGGACACGTGGCTATCATGCAACACATTGGAGGTTGTTCCACATTCCCACGCATGCCTGGATTGTCGGATTGTCATTCCCACTTCTTCGGGTTTCAGGTTGAAGGATTTAGCATTGAAAACAGATTAATGTTTGTCTCTGTGTCTTCTGCGGACAAGGACGCAGAGAAGACATTTTGACAGTGTCAATAGAATGCATATGATTTGGATAGATAGACTTAAGATAGAAGCATAGAGGGGTTAGGGTCCGATCACATTCACTTAGTTCAAAAGATTCAACAAGAAGCCATAGCTTGTCAGGACAAGGATTCTAAGTCACACCGATCTAGCCTGTAACACCTCATATCACTTTGCGGCCTCACGCATAGTATTCCCACGGGTGTCGCCTTACCATGGCCCAGGACCGTTTGCGCCTTTTGGCTCACGTATATGATAGTGTCGCTAGCATCCATTTGACAGAGAACCCGGGCCGACATGGCTAGTCGTGAACCCAAAGCGGCACTAACCTATGGGGACAGGCATACATGAATCACATCGAGCATGTCGGTCAGCAGCGTGTGAATCCGGGCTGTAGCACTGGGCTAACAGGATTCCGGGAACCCAGGCTGTAGCAGGCTAGGCAGGACTCCGGATGTCACCGCGTGACATTTCCCCGAAGGGACAGACACAGGAACGAAGTGAATCACATGCCGGCCAGTCAGGTGTTCCGGAGCAGTAGTGCTGGGCTAGTAGGACTCTGGTGAACCGGGCTGTAGCAGACTACTATGGCTCATGGAAGCACAAGACTACATTTCCCCATAAGAGAGGCTACCAAGGATAAACAACTAGGTTGTCGGATCCCACACATACCAAGCATTTCAATCATACACACAATATGCTCAATATGTGCAATACAACATGGCATCACAACAAGACTCTACGACTCAGAGTAGTTATTCATTAGGCTCCGAGGAGCCAAGTATTACAAACATGGGTTTCATGACCCAACATACAGAGCATACAAGCAACAAG
Source organism: Triticum urartu (assembly GCF_003073215.2). Lineage (NCBI taxonomy): Eukaryota > Viridiplantae > Streptophyta > Magnoliopsida > Poales > Poaceae > Triticum > Triticum urartu. The sequence continues at coordinate 355,099,743 of NC_053024.1, forward strand.
CACATGCGGAAGATTAACTTGTCTGAGTACAGACAACTACAAATGAAGAAGGCTCAGAAGCCTGACTATCTACAAGACCCTCCCAAGGTACAAGATCGTAGCTGAGGTAACAAGCTAAAAGTCGAAGTCCACATGGAACTACCAGCGAGACTGACGTCTCTCTGTAAAACATAGAATAAGCAAACGTGAGTACAAATGTACCCAGCAAGACTTACATCAGAACTATCTACATATGCATCAGTATCAACAAAGGGGTGGTGGACTTTAACTGCAGCAAGCCAGCTTTGACTCAGTGGCTAACCTGAACTACGACTGCAAGTAACTCTTTTGAGGTGGCGCACACGCGTCCACATATTCACCATACCAATACACAACTATGGATCCGCTCCCGTCTCCCTGCGAGAACGCCCTCCATAGAACTCACACATATCTGGCGCATTTTAGAGTATCAACTTTCACTTGTCTATGAACTATGCAAGGGGTCCAAGTTTCCATATCCGAGGAATCTGGCTATTCGAATAGATAATGATAACCCTGCAGGGGTGTACTTCTTCACACATGCTCTCGCCACTTACCACCATGTACACGTCGTGTATCTCGGCAACCTTCAAGCGGAAGCCTAGCGAGGGAGTCAGCCACGACCTGACTAACCAACAAGTCTCTAGTCTAGGTTTATCGCCTATTCAGGTTCCATCCGCAAGGAGATTCGGCTGGGGTGTCGCTCACGGCCCCAAACGATGTGTACAGGGTTCCCAAGCCCACCATCCGGGTGCCACTTCGTACACCAGGCCACTGTGCCTAGTCTGTCCCAAGCCCACCTGTACCGGGTGCCACTTGGTAGACTACTAACACTACCTACAAACACCAGAAACTAGTTGCAACTCCTGGACAGAGATTAGGTTGATTAATAAGTCGAGAGAGCTTGGAGCGCCCGGAGCCCAATGTGTGGTAGTAACTGTTCATGGATCACAAACACAGAACTCAGTTCCTGAGGACGGCTGCAATGCGACAACCCACCATGTACTCCTACATGGCCTCACACCGCTACCTTTACCAAATCGTGTTCACACACTTAGCTCTCGACGGTAGGACATGTTCACCATGTTCCAATTCATTCCCGATGAATCGTACCCGACTCAACTCTAAGCAGTAGCAGGCATGACAACAAGCATGAATGAGTAGGCACATCAGGGCTCAAACAAGTCCTACTCATGCTAGTGGGTTTCATCTATTTACTGTGGCAATGACGGGTCATGCAGAGGAAAAAGGTTCAATTACCGCAGCATGTAACAGTTGAATCGTTGTTGTCCTAATGCAGTAAAAGAGAGCAGGAGCGAGAGAGTGGGATTGTATCAGAATGAACAAGGGGGGTTTGCTTGCCTGGCACTTCTGAAGGTATTATAGCTCTTCATTGGTGTCATCGAACTCATCGCCGAAGCATACACCTACCGAGGGGGAACAACCACCGGCAAACAAGAGGGAACACATTCAATGCAATGCAACAATATGATGCATGATCATGACATGGCAATATGATGTGATTTGGCCTAATGCAAGTAGCAACACAATTAAGTGTAGTTGGTTTGAACCCAAGGTTCAAATTCAAACTCCACATATGGTTATTTAAATGCCATTTATTTGATTTGTCCTAAACAGTAGCTATAAGTTGTTCTAACATGCATGAAAATGGTACAAATGGATAGATTGGATTTTTCTGATCATTTTTTATATATAATTTGTCTTATTTGGAGTTACGGTTGAATTTTTATCATTTTTAGAAGTTTGGGGTATTTTCTGAAAATAATAAATCATTTAAGATTTATTTAAATTCCAGAAAGGAATTATTGCGTCAGCATGACCTCACAGTGACGTCAGCAGGTCAACGGCTCGGTCCAGGTCAAACCTGACGTGTGGCGTCCACACGTCAGTGACACAGTTAACTACCAGGGTTAATTAAAATTAAACTAACTTAATCTAGATTAGTTAAGGCCTGGGCCCACATGTCAGTGGCACTTGCTCTAATTAGTGATTAAGTTAAAACTATTAGGGCACTGGGCCCACTAGTCAGTGACTATACTAATTAATCTAAGTTAGTTAGCACTAACCTAAAACTAATTAGAGATTAACAGGGCGGGCCCGCGCGTCAGTGACACTGGGAGGTCAAACAAGGTCAGATTGGGTTAAACCCCCGGGTCAACTCGACGGAGTTGACCCTCGGCTCATCGTCGGCAAAGCCCAAGACGACGGAGGGGCTCGGAAATTACCCACGGTCGACCAAATTGGCCGTGGTTTGGTCCTACGCGTAGTTGGGGCTCGTGCGCATCTAGTAGGGCATGCGGGAGGAGGTGGGGTGGAGTGAGCTCGCCGGAGTTGAGCTCGTGGTGGCGGCCGGCGTTCGGCGTTAGCGGGTTAGGCGCTACGGCGCACCTCATGAAGAGCGAGTGGGTGCGTTTGGCTCCTGGGAGCGTGCTCATCATGAAGACAAGCTCGGACGCGAGCTTTGCTAGCTCTGTCTACGACGGCCTCATGACCGGCGGCGAAGAGCTCCGGTCACGTTTGGGGATCGGGGCTAGAGCACGCGCGGAAGTGAGGGGACAGGGGGAAAAGAAGGAGCAGCTCACGGCGATCTCGCATAGCAGCTCAATGGGCTCGGGGAAGCTTTGGTTGCCGCGAATTCGACGATGGCGATCCACGGCGACCGAGGCCGAAGACGACGATGGTGGCGATGAAGCAGGTCCTCCGGCATCGTGTAGCTCGGTGGAAAGGATGAGGAAGATGCGGCGGTGCTCGTGGACACGTCGGGGAAGCGAGGGGGAGGCGGTGGCCGCGGTGGTGCTTGTCGGCGGCGACGGTCTCCTCTCGAGCTGCGCGGGAGGGAGAGCCAGGGGAGGGGAAGAGGTCCAGGGAGAGAGGGGAGAGATGCAGAGGGGTCGAGGCGATCCTAGGCGACGGAGCAGGATGAGGGGGAGCAGCTGCGTGGCTAGCAGGAGGTGGCCGCGGCTCGGCTGTGCGCGTGCCACGTACTTTGCCAGAAGGCGCGAGGAAGACGACGAGGTGGGGAGGTGAGCTAGGCCCTCTACGGTATTGGGCTGCAGTTGGGCTGCGCCAGGTAAAGCCGGGTAAGTGGTTGGGCTTCTCTCTCTCCTGTCCTTTTCTAAATTTCTTTTTGTTTTGTTTTTCTTTTACTTTGCCACTGTTTTCAAGTTTAAACAAATTCAAAACAGTGACAATTATCCTCTGAATAATTTATGTTGCTAGATGGACTTTTCCAACAGCACATAAATTTTTTCAAAGTTATTTGAAAATATATCCCATATAATATGAATATAATTCCAAATTTAAATACAATAGTGATTTAAATTCAGTGCCAAAATAATACCTTAAAAATGTTCACTATTTTTGGTTTGGATCCAAACCCTTGCCAAAATTATCAAACATTAATGAATGCCATTTTGGTTTCATTGAATGCAAGTTTAAGGGTTCTTGCCCTTCTTTTAATTAAAATTTTGAGGCTTTCAAATTTCCTCAATTCAAGTTTCTCGAATTTAAACATGATGCATGGATGCAATGCCACTAACTGCAACCAAATTCTAGGGCTGTGACATAGCTATAAGTGAATGCTGTAGAGGACAGAAACCAAATCAGTACATTGAAGATAATCATGAAGCCATGTTAACATTAAAGACAAACAGAAAGCGAAGACTTTGCAAATGTAACGCCATGTGAAAAACACTTCTAAGGGAAGAATTTGGTGGTGGCATTACCCACCGTATAGGAAGTATTAGACCCAGACATGGCGCACAATTATCGTGGCGCTCCGAAGTCAAATTCCATGTTAATGTATTCACACTCAGAATGCAAGTCCTCATTGATTGAAGACATACTTTACTTCGTGTGTTGCACATCTAAGTCATCAACATGCATAAGTGTTAGGATGTGTGCCTGATCACAGGACATTTGAGGATTCCAAGATATTTAGCTCACATCGTAACTTGGAAAACCTCTTCTCATCCAAGGGCTTTGTGAAGATATCTGCCAGTTTCTCTTCAGTGTTGACGTGTATGATATCAATATCTTCCTTCATGACATGATCTCTGAGAAAGTGATGACGAATTTCAATGTGCTTTGTCTTCGAGTGCTGAACTTGGTTGTTAGCAATCTTGATGGCGCTCTCGTTGTCGCAGTAGAGTGGCACTTGCTTCAGATGAATGCCATAGTCCTTGAGAGTTTACTTCATCCATAGAAGCTGAGCGCAGCAAGATCCAGCAGCAATGTATTCAGATTCAGCAGTGGAGAGAGATACAAAGTTCTGCTTCTTTGAAGACCAACATACAAGTGATCGTCCCAGAAAGTGACATGTGCCTGATGTAGACTTGCAATCCACCTTGTCACCAGCATAATCAGCATCCGAGAATCCAATTAGATCAAACTCTGAGCCCTTTGGATACCATAATCCTAGTGTTGGGGTGTGAGCCAAATATCGAAGAATTCGCTTCACAACTAAGTGATGCGATTCCTTTGGTGCCGCTTGCAATCGGGCACACATGCAAACACTAAGCATGATATCTGGCCTAGATGCACATAAATAAAGAAAAGAACCAATCATGGAGCGGTATACCTTTTGATCGAACTCTTTACCATTGTCGTCGGGACCCAGATGGTGTTTAGCTGGCATTGGCGTCGTGTAACCTTTGCAGTCTTGCATTCCAAACTTCTTCAGGCAATCTTTGAGGTTCTTCTCTTGAGATATGAAGATGTTGTTGCATTGTTGTCGTATTTGAACATCTGATATTGCTCTTGCATCATATATCCAAAATCATCACTATATTTCTTGCTGGTGCAGCCGAAGATAATATCATCCACATATATTTGGCACACAAACAGTTCACCATCATATGTCTTCATGGAGAGAGTGGGATCCAGGGAACCAGGTTTGAAGCCTTTGCTCTTCAGGAAGTCTTTGATTGTGTCATACCAAGCTCGAGGGGCTTGTTTAAGGCCATAAAGTGCCTTGTTGAGCTTGTAAACCATGTCAGGATATTTTGGATCTTCAAAGCCAGGCGGTTGTGCAACATACAGTTCTTCTTCAATCTTGCCATTGAGAAAAGTGCTCTTCACATCCATTTGATACAGAAGAATGTTATGATGATTTGCATAGGCCAGCAGTATGCTTATAGCTTCAAGCCTAGCCACAGGAGCAAATGTTTCATCGAAGTCAATTCCTTCAACTTGAGTGTATCCTTGAGCAACGAGACAAGCTTTGTTTCTGACAACTTGACCATGCTCATCTTGCTTGTTGTGATATATCCATTTAGTGCCTATGATATTGTGTTTACGAGGATCAGGACGCTTGACCAGTTCCCATACATTATTCAGCTCAAATTGTTGAAGCTCTTCTTGCATAGCTTGAATCCATTCAGGTTCCATAAAGGCTTCATCAACTTTCATGGGTTCAGATATTGAGACAAATGCAAAGTGTCCACAAAAATTTGATAGTTGTGTTGCCCTTGAACGAGTGAGTGGAACAGGTGCATTGATGCTGTCAATTATTCTCTCAATCTGTACTTAATTTGCAACACGAGGATGAACAGGATGAAGATTTTTCTCTTGCTGATCATTGTCATTGTTAGAAGGATTGTCTTCAGGCTGAGCATTGTCTTCAGGTTGATCAGGTGTAGAGATGATGAGTTGCTCTTCAGGCTGAGCTTCAGACGGTATGATTTCTCCAGTTCCCATAAGCTTGATGGTTTCACTGGATGGAACTTCATCTAGCACATTTGGCAGGTGCTCTCTTTGCGAGTCGTTAGTCTCATCGAACCGCACATCCACAGTTTCAACCAATTTATTGTGGAAGAGGTTGAAGACTCTGTAGGAGTGTGAATCCTTTCCGTATCCAAGCATAAAACCTTCATGCGCTTTCGGTGCAAATTTTGAAGTGTGATGTGGATCCTTGATCCAGCACTTGGCACCAAATACTCTGAAGTAACTGACATTTGGCTTCTTACCAGTGAGGAGCTCATAGGATGTTTTGTTCAGAAGCTTGTGAAGATAAACACGGTTGATGATATGGCATGCAGTATCAATGGCTTCAGGCCAGAAGTTTCTTGGAGTCTTGTATTCATCGAGCATCGTCCGGGCCATCTCAATAAGTGTTCTGTTCTTGCTTTCCACGACGCCATTCTGCTGCGGTGTGTACGGAGCTGAGAATTCATGAGTGATGCCCAAAGTAACAAGATAAGTGTCGAGGTCAGTGTTCTTGAATTCAGTGCCGTTGTCACTTCTGATGTGCTTGATCTTGATGCCATAGTTGTTCATGGCTCGATTGGCGAAGCGTCTGAAGACATCCTGCACTTCAGTCTTGTAGAGGATTATATGAACCCAAGTATATCTTGAATAATCATCAACAATGACGAAGCCATAGAGACAAGCAGTAGTAGTAAGAGTTGAGTAGTGAGTGGGACCGAAGAGGTCCATGTGTAGCAGTTCGAAGGGTTGAGTCGTTGTCATGATTGTCTTTGAAGGATGCTTGGCCCTCGTCATCTTTCCAGCTTCACAGGCACCGCATAGGTGATCGTTCTTGAACTTGATTCTCTCGATGCCTATGACATGCTTCTTCTTTGCAAGAGTGTGCATGTTGCTCATGCCAGCATGCCCTAGCCTCCGATGCCAGAGCCAGCATTCTGAAGCTTTTGCAAGAAGACATACGGCAAGCCATGGTCCTGCTGAGAAATCTACCACGTACAAATCATCTTTCTGATACCCTTCAAAGACTAGAGACTAGTCAGATTCCATTAGAACAAGGCAACAATATTTCCCAAATATCACAATCATGTTTAAATCGCAAAGCATTGAGACAGACATTAAGTTGAAACCAAGGGATTCAACAAGCATCACTTTATCCATGTGTTGATCCCTTGAGATTTCAACTCTACCTAGACCCAATACCTTGCTTTTACCAGTATCAGCAAATGTGATGTGACTCTTGTCAGATGGACGTAAAGTTGATTCCATGAGAAGACTTTGTTTGCCAGTCATGTGATTAGTACACCGACTGTCAATAAACCATTCTGAAGCAGCAGGTGTCATACCCTACAGTGTAGTTAGGGGGATAGGCTTCACGAAGAGAATTGTGAAGCATAAACATTTGACAAGCAAGTGGATTATGAAAGCTTAGATCGAGGTTAGGAATGATAGGGCAAGTAGCAAGCGACTCAGGAACATAATACATAATAAGACCATTTGGGCATTTGATCTTGCGCCCTACAAGATGTTTAAGGTCCCCAGCAATAGCTTCAGATGAATTTGATTTTCGGCTGGAGACCCTTCCCTGCAAAAGAGAGTTAAACTTTCTTAGCCACCCACATCTTCAAGGGTGGCTTCGAAGCAATGAGTCTAAGTGCAGCATATGAGTACTTTTGCTTTGGAGCCCTAGCAAATAGTATTGCAGGAGGACAATAGTACTCATAAGAATAAGCAGAGTAGTTCTTGGTCTTATGAACATGGCTGTTTGATCAAACGCACTCATATTCATAGGCCTGAGTATGATTTCCCTGCAAAACATTTGCGTTAGTGCGACTCAGGTGAGTCCTTTGTGTGTATGAAGCCTTTTGACCATATGAAGCCTGTGGTCTGGGGTTTGTCTTCTTCACTTGTGGTGTCATGACGACATTCACAGGCAGATTCTCCAAACACTTTTTCGGCACCCAGACTTTCTTCATAGGTGGCCCATTCCTGTAGTTAGTACCAATATACCTGGCAAACACTTCACCATTCTGATTCTTAAATAGTTTATAGTTTGCATCAAAGGATTCATCAATAACAATGGGATTAGCACAAGTGAAGCCAGATAGGGTGGATGGATCCACTGAAGGTTCCTTTGCAGCAACCCATGTGGTTTTGGGGTACTGCTCAGGTTTCCAGTATGATCCATCAACATTCATTTTCCTTTCGAACCCAACACCCTCTTTCCTAGGGTTTTGGTTTAGGATCTGCCTTTTGAGGACATCACATAGTATCTGATGCCCTTTGAGACTTTTGTACATCCTTGTTTCAAGCAATGTCTTCAACCTAGCATTTTCATCAGCAATAGCAGTGGTATCCTCAGCAGAGGGGTTAGTTACCACATCAACAGTTGAAGATATTGCAATAGTAGCCGAAGTAGAACATCCGGCAACAGAAGTAGCGTTGTCACGCTCAATGCATTTAAGACATGATGGTTCAAATCCTTCCTGAGCGGAACTGATCTGTTTGGTGCGAAGTGACTCGTTTTCCTTTTGAAGATCTTCATGAGCCGCTCTCAACTTCTCAAGATCTTGCTTCCTTTGAAGATAATCATAGGAAAGCTTTTCATGAGTTGTTGAGAGCGTTTCATGATGACTTTCAAGTTCCTCATACTTAGCATGAAGATTTTTTTATGTCCTCAATTAAGGACTGAGATTGAGTCATTTCAGCGTCTAACAGGTCATCACTTTTGTTAAACAGTTTTTGAATATGTTCATAGCTTTCTGTTGTTCAGTTGCAATTTTAGCAAGTGTTTTGTAGCTGGGTTTGGAACCACAATCAGAGTCATCTTCACTGGATGTTTGATAGTGAGTAGTGCGTGTGTTTACCCTGGCACCACGTGCCATGAAGCAGTAGGTGGGAGCGGAGTAGTCCTTGTCATTTGCATCAGCGTTGGTGATGAAGTCATTCTCTTCAGTGTTGAAGATGGACTTGGCAACGTATGCTCTAGCCAGACTTGCAATGCCAGAGCCGGACTCCTCCTCAGACTCCACCTCCGCCTCCTCAGAACCAGATTCCTCCTCTGAATCCATTTCCTTGCCAACAAACGCATGAGCCTTGCCAGATTAGCTATTCTTGTGTGATGATGACTTTGAGGAAGATTTGGAAGAAGACTTTGAGTATTTCTTCTTCTTCTTGTCGTCAGAATCATACTCCTTGCTCTTCTTCTTCTTGTTGTTCTCATTGTCCCACTGCGGACACTTAGAGATGTAGTGGCCAGGTTTCTTGCACTTGTGGCATGTTCTCTTCTTGTAGTCATGAGTAGAAGCTTCATCATTCCTTGAGCTTGATCGTGAAGACTTTCTGAAGCCCTTCTTTTTGGTGAATTTTTGGAACTTCTTCACAAGCATAGCAAGCTCCTTTCCAATGTCTTCAGGATTATCAGAACTGCTGTCAGATTCTTCTTCAGATGAGGAGACAGCTTTTGCCTTCAAGGCACGAGTTCGCCCATAGTTGGGACCGTAGTTGTCTCTTTTCTCAGAAAGCTGAAACTCATGTGTGTTGAGCTTTTCAAGTATGTCAGACGGATCGAGTGTCTTGAAGTCAGGGCGTTCTTGAATCATCAGGGCTAGGGTGCCAAACCAGCTATCAAGTGATCTTAGGAGTGTCTTGACGACTTCATGCTTGGTGATCTCAGTAGCGCAGAGGGCTTGAAGCTCATTTGTGATGTCAGTGAGTCGATCAAACGTGAGTTGAACATTCTCATTGTCGTGTCTGTTGAAGCGATTGAAGAGGTTGCGAAGGACACTGATTCTTTGATCTCTCTGGGTTGAGACGCCTTCGTTGACCTTGGAGAGCCAGTCCCAGACTAGCTTAGATGTTTCCAGCGCACTCACATGGCCATACTGCCCTTTGGTCAGATGACCACAGATGATGTTCTTGGCAGTGGAGTCCAGTTGAACGAACTTCTTGAAATCAGCAGCGGTGACACCTTCACCAGCCTTGGGGATGCCATTCTTGACGACATACCAGAGGTCGACATCAATGGCTTCAAGATACATGTGCATCTTATTCTTCCAGTAGGGATATTCAGTTCAATCGAAGACTGGGCATGCAGCGGAGAATTTGATTATCCCTGTAGTCGACATAGCTAAAACTCCAGGTGGTTAAACCGAATCACACAGAACAAGGGAGTACCTTGCTCTAATACCAATTGAAAGTGCTAGTGATCGACTAGAGGGGGGGTGAATAGGCGATTTTTATGAAAGTCTTCAAACCATGGAAGTTTCGAAGACAAACGATAGAAATAAACCTATTACCATGCAGCGGAAGGTGGACTACACTAAGCTGGCCATAGTCAAGTATTCTATGGAATGAAAGCATAAAGACTAATAGCAGCTAGGCAGTATAGATCTGGATGGAAGATAGTATGAAGCCAATCAGAACAAGCAGACACACAGTGAAGACAAATAACTAATGCAAACAGGCAATGACTTCACAAGGACCAATCAGCACATAAAGAGATGGGAAGGATGGAACCAGTGGCTCGTTGAAGACAATGATTTTTTGAACCAGTTCCAGTTGTTGTGACAGCTGTACGTCTGGTTAGGGAGGCTGAGATTCAACTCAGAAGACCATGTCTTCACCTTATTCCCCTTGAGCTAAGGACAACCAGTCCTCGCCCAATCACTCTGGTAAGTCTTCAAGGTAGACTTCCAAACCTTCACAGACTTCGTTCACCGGTGATCCACAATGACTCTTGGATGCTCAGAACGCGACGCCTAACCGGATTGAGGATTCACAGTCCTCAAGTGTTATATGTCTTCAGATCACACGGACAAGAAGACTTCAGTGATGCCTAACACTCTTTGGCTCTGGGTCTTTAGGGCTTTGTCCTCGCAAGGAATTCTCTCTCAAAGGCTTCGAGGTGGGTTGCTCTCAAATGACAAAAGCCATGCACTAACTCTGAGCAGCCAACCATTTATGGTTGTAGGGGGTGGGCTATTTATAGCCACTAGGAAACCCAACCTGATTTGTCCGAAATGACCCTGGGTCACTAAGTAACTGACACGTGTTCCAACGGTCAGATTTCAAACACACATGGCAACTTTACTTGGGCTACAAGCAAAGCTGACTTATCCAGCTCTAGATAAGTTTTGCTCTCATTGTCTTCGCTCGAAGACATAGGATTTTGGTTAGGCATCACTTCAGTCATTCTGTCTAGTTCTCTTGGACCCCACTTAACAGTACGGTGGTTCCTATGACTCAACAAAGAAGAAAAAGAATGACGAAACAACTAAGTCTTCGCGCTCCATAGTCTACACACGATGTCTTCTCTTGTCATAGTCTTCAATGTGAATGTCATCACATACCACCTTTGACCTCAATGTCTTCATACATTTTTAGGGGTCATCTCTGGTAGGAAAACCGAATCAATGAGGGACTTCTACCAGTGTTATCCTGCAATTCTCACAAACACATAAGTGTCTCAACCAGGTTTCTCGTCAATACTCCAAAACCAACTAGGGGTGGCACTAGATGCACTTACAAAACCAACAAACTCGTACATAATGGTTCATCTTGTTTATCAATGACGGGGAAATATCTTGAACGTTGTGCAAAGAAAACAGTCAGACAACACAATATATAAGTTCTGCTAGAACATTAAGTTGACGTACAACCCTTTCTAAAAAAAGTTCAGGTAAAATAATAGAACAGGTCATCTGACAAGATTTAGTTGTTACCTCAAATTAGAGCACATCCAGGCAGCCAGCCCTGCCTCTTCTCCCAAAGAAGTAGTGGCCTCCGACGCGCGATGGAGTAGGGCCTGTGCCATCCATCTTTCTGAGCAACATGGAGAAAGCCTGACGTTGACTCCTGTAATGGACGTCGTCGACGGACCCGGGCACCAGCGGCGGCGGCAGGACTTCAATTGATGGGTTGACCACTTCTTCGACATGCACGAACACTCGATAAAGGTACATACCTAACGTGGTCCGCGACGGCCTTGGTGGTGATGAATAGTACAACCCCAGTTCCTGCACCAGTATCTCAACACCAATCACCTTTGGTATGGTGGACAACTTCTTCATCCATGCCATAACCATCAGGGCCCAGCTGTCTGGAGGAACAAACATACTTACAAGCTCACCTCCAAGGTCGTTGATAAGCTCATTCATGGACTCGTGGTTCCAAGCACGTCGAGGCATGCCGTGGAAGGTAAGCTTTGTTAAAACTCAAGCTAAGAGGGCACCGAGCCCCATACTGGGCGCCACCGATCGAAGTTCACCAGCGCGCCACCGCAGAACAAATGCTGGGAAGATTCAAACACACGACTGCAGTCGAAAGTTGTCTGGAACTTGATGAAGAAATCAGCCGGTGGCGGACAGACTTCGAGAAGCAAGTCACTTATTTGGATGTTGTGTGCAATGCCAAGAGCTTTGACAAGGTCATCCGGCGAGACGGGAGGCTGATCACTGTTGATGGTTACCATTAGCAGTTTGTCGTCAAACTGGTCGTCAAGCGCGACCATGCCACCGTTGAGCGACAACACGCAGCACATGAAGGCAGAACGAACCTCCGGATCTCCGCATTGACCGGCGACATGATAGTGCGCTTGAGTACTGATAACCCTCAAGTATAGGGGATCGCAACAGCTTTCGAGGGTAGAGTATTCAACCCAAATTTATTGATTCGACACAAGGGGAGCCAAAGAATATCCTCAAGTATTAGCAGCCGAGTTGTCAATTCAACCACACCTGGAAACTTAGCATATGCAGCAAAGTGTTTAGTAGCAAAGTAATATGATAGTGATGGTAACGGTAACAAAAGCGTAATGAATGCAAAGTAATGTTTTTGGTGTTTTGTGGTGATTGTAACAATAGCAACAGGAAAGTAAATAAGCGTAAACAAGTATATGGAAAGCTCGTAGGCATCGGATCAATGATGGATAATTATGCCGGATGCGGTTCATCATGTCATAGTCATAACATAGGGTGACATAGAACTAGCTCCAATTCGTCAATGTAATGTAGGCATGTATTCCGAATATAGTCATACGTGCTTATGGAAAAGAACTTACATGACATCTTTTTTCCTACCCTCCCATGGCAGCGGGGTCCTAATGGAAACTAAGGGATATTAAGGCCTCCTTTTAATAGAGAACCGGAACAAAGCATTAGCACATAGTGAATACATGAACTCCTCAAACTACGGTCATCACCGGTAAGTATCCCGATTATTGTCACTTCGGGGTTAATGGATCTTAACACATAATAGGTGACTATAGACTTGCAAGATAGGATCTAGAACTATCATATATTGATGAAAACATAATAGGTTCAGATCTGAAATCATGGCACTCGGGCCCTAGTGACAAGCATTAAGCATGACAAAGTCATAGCAACATCAATCTCAGAACATAGTGGATACTAGGGATCAAACCCTAACAAAATTAACTCCATTACATGGTGAATCTCATCCAACCCATCACCGTCCACCAAGCCTACGATGGAATTACTCACGCATGGTGGTGAGCATCATGAAATTGCTGATGGAGGATGGTTGATGATGAAGACGGCGATGAATCCCCCTCTCCGGAGCCCCGAACGGACTCCAGATCAGCTCTCCCGAGAGGTTTTAGTGCTTGGCGGCGGCTCCGTATCCTAAAACGCGATGATTTCTTCTCTCCTATTTTTTTCTCCCCGAAAGCAGTTATATAGAGTTGGAGTTGGATTCGGGGGGTTTCCAGGGGGCCCACGAGGTAGGGGGCGCGCCCTAGGGGGGGTGCCCCCCACCCTCGTGAGAAGGGTGTGGGCCCCCTGGTCTTCATCTTTGGCGAGGATTTTTTATTATTTATTGTAAGGTATTCCATCGAGTTTCAGGTCATTCCGAGAACTTTTGTTTTCTGCACATAAAACAACATAATGGCAATTCTGCTGAAAACATCGTTAGTCCGGGTTAGTTCCATTCAAATCATACAAGTTAGAGTCCAAAACAAGGGCAAAAGTGTTTGGAAAAGTAGATACGTTCGAGACATATCAACTCCCCCAAGTTTAAGCCCCTGCTTGTCCTCAAGCAATTCAGTTGACAAACTGAAAGAAATAAAGAAAAACTTTTACAAACTCAGTTTGCTCTTTGTGTTGTAAATATGTCAAGCTAGCGTTCAAGTTTTCAGAAAAGATTATAACTAACGACATTTGCAACAATTCTCAGGTCTCATGTTTACTGATATCAATAGCATAATCAACTAGCGAGCCATAATAATAAAACTCGGATGACAACACTTTCTCAAAACAATCATAATATGATATAATAAGACGGTATCTCGCTAGCCCTTTCTGAGACCGCAAAACTTAAATGCAGAGAACCTTTAAAGATCAAGGACTGATTAGACATTGTGATTCATGGTAAAAGAGATCCAGTCATAGTCACACCCAATATAAATTAACAGTAATGAATGCAAATGACAGCTTCGCTCTCTAGCTAGTGCTTTTTAATAAGAGGGTGATGACTCAACATAAAAGTAAATGGATAGGCCCTTCGCAGAGGGAAGCAGGGATTTGTAGAGGTGCCAGAGCTCGGTTTTGAAACAGAGGTAAATAATATTTTGAGCGGTATACTTTCATTGTCAACATAACAACCAAGAAATGGCGATATCTTCCATGCTACACACATTATAGGCGGTTCCCAAACAGAATGTTAAAGTTTATACTCCCCCTCCACCAACAAACATCAATCCATGGCTTGCTCGAAACAACGAGTGCCTCCAACATACATCAGGTCCCAGGGGGAGTTTTGTTTGCAATTGTTTTTGATTTAGTTTTCATAAAGCATGGGACTGGGAATCCCGGTGACCAGCCCTTTATCTTGTGAGTGAGGAGCGGAGTCCACTCCTCTTGAGAATAACCCGCCTAACATGGAGGATACAAACAGCTCTAGTTGATACATGAGCTATCCGAGCATACAAAACAGGATATTTATTTGAAGGTTTAGAGTTTGGCACATACAAATTTACTTGGAACAGTAGGTAGATACCGCATATAGGATGGTATAGTGGACTCATCTGGAATAACTTTGGGGTTTTAAGGGATTGGATGCAAAAGCAGTATTCCCGCTTAGTACAGGTGAAGGCTAGCAAAAGACTGGGAAGCGACCAGCTAGAGAGCGACAACAGTCATGTACATGCATTAAAATTAATAAACATTGGATGCAAGCATGAATAGGATATAATCCACCATGAACATAAATATCGTGAAGGCTATGTTGATTTGTTTCAACTACATGCATTATCATGTGCCAAGTCAAGTCACTTAAATCATTCAGAGGAGGATACCACCCTATCATACCACATCATAACCATTTTAATAGCATGTCGGCACGCAAGGTAAACCATTATAACTCATAGCTAATCAAGCATGGCATAAGCAACTATGATCTCTAATTGTCATTGCAAACATGTTTATTCATAACAAGCTGAATCAAGAACGATGAACTCATCATATTTACAAAAACAAAAGAGGTCGAGTTCGTACCAGCTTTTCTCATCTCAGTCAGTCCATCATATATCATCATAATTGCCTTTCACTTGCACGACCGAATGATGTGAATAATAATAAGAGTGCACGTGCATTGGACTAAGCTGGAATCTGCGAGCATTCAATAAACACGAGAAGACAAGGCAATATGGGCTCTTTTGTCAGATAAACAATAATGCATGTAAGAGCCACTTCAATAATTTAATCATGGTCTTCTCCTACTGACCCCCAAAGAAAAGAAAAGAAATAAAACTATTTACACGGGAAAGCTCCCAACAAGCAAAAGAAGAACGGGAAATATTTTTGGGTTTTCTTTTTAATTACTACTACAAGCATGGAAAGTAAATTAATTAAAAGCTACAACTAATTTTTTTTTCTTAAGGTTTATCAAACACACAAGAAGAAAGCATAAAAGGAAATAAACTAGCATGGATGATATAATGAAAAAGTATGAGCATCGACATCTAGCAATGAGTGTGTGTGAACATAAATGTAATGTCGGTGAGAAATACGTACTCCCCCAAGCTTAGGATTTTGGCCTAAGTTGGTCTATGACCACGACTGGCCTGGCTGATATCCATAATAATAGTTGTTGGGGTCGTACTGTGATGAGGAAGAAGAAGGCTCTGATTGCCACTGGCTGGCAATCATCTCCGTATCCCATTGATAGTTAGACTGCCGTGAAGGATCAAATTGTGGTTCCGGTTCTGGCTCCTCAGCTAGTGCAGGGTTCCGGTAGGCGTGAATAGCCGTCAACGGAACAAGGTACTTGCCTACAGTCAAATCAAACAAAGCAGGAGCAGGCAAGGTAATGGTCTCAGGATGATGTTTATTAAAGAACAATTGATATTTAAGCTCTCCTGTCCTATTCTTAACAATAAAATCATGTGACACCATACGTTTATAATCTAAATAAACACGAGGCATCACTTTTTCTTCCTTCTCAGCATGCTAATAGGAATGTTAAAATGTGCAGCTAGGCGTGTGGCATAGATGCCTCCAAAGATGGGACCCTCAGTCCGGTTCATACTTAACCGTCTAGAAATAATGCCGCCCATACTAAAAGTGTTATCACTGTATAAACCTTGGAGCAAAATAATAATATCAGGGATACTAAGGTTTCCACAGTTTCCGCGACCAATTAAGCAACGACTAGCAAATAATGCAAAGTAACGTAAAACAGGAAAATGTATGCTAGTGATCCGTGCATCGGAAACCTTCCTAGTTTCCCCTAAAGTGATAGTATTAATAAATCCCTCCACATTATCATGATGTGGTTCTTCTGTCGGACTAAACAAATCCAACAGAAATCATAAAGCGACATCTCCTTACGCTCATCATATAAATGAAACTCCACCGTAGGTGGTGAGCTCCTAGAATGAAAATGAAAGTTTTGCACAAAGGTATTTGTGAGCAAGAGATGCTGATCGCATTGGTCGTGGAGGAAAGAAGTGAGGCCTGCATTATGAGCCAACTCAT
The DNA here is from genome assembly GCF_003073215.2 of Triticum urartu. NCBI lineage: Eukaryota > Viridiplantae > Streptophyta > Magnoliopsida > Poales > Poaceae > Triticum > Triticum urartu. The sequence continues at coordinate 355,116,479 of NC_053024.1, forward strand.
GAAAATCTTCAGAAATCTCGGCTGCTCTCAAGAAATCCTCGGAAGGCCATTCACACGCCCGAACCTCCGCGGTGCGCGGAAAATTATACATAGGCTTTGGTGCCTTTTCCTTCGAGCTTTGGCTCGATGAGCCCCTCAATAATCTCCTCATCATTTTCTAAAAAATTCTGAAATTTTTAGTGACCTCAAAATAAAAGTAAACCAAACTCAATAATATTGATAGCAGCTACTCCTACAAGTGCCTAGGGCCTATATCATGCATCAAAACTACTTTTGACCATATAAATTTGACATGCAAGCTCAAGAACAGGGTCACCTAAGCAACACAAATTTGCAATGAATAAAGCACTAGAACTAAAAATAATTGGACCAATGGAGGAGTCACATACCAAGGAACAATCTCCCCAAGCAGTTTTGTGAGAGGTGCTTTGAGCAAGGAGATCGAAAATGGCAGCAAAACAAGCTTGGACTCGGGTTTGAGTTGGTTTTTCGTGTTTGGGGGAGGAAGATGAAGTGTGTGGCTGAAAGAATAAGTGGAGGAGGGCCACCGTGGACCCACGAGGCAGGGGGCGCGCCCTCCACCCTTGTGGAAAGGTGGTTTGGCCCCCCTGGTGTGTTCTTTTTTCCATAAATCCTCAAATATTCTAGAAAAAATCATATTTAATTTTCAGGGCATTTGGAGAGCTTTTATTTTCGAGGTATTTTTATATTGCACGGATAATCAGATAACAGACAGAAAATTATTTATTTTTACTCTATTTAATATAAATAACAGAAAGTAAAAGTGGGGTACAGAAGGTTGTGCTTCTAGTTTCATCCATCTCATGCTCATCAAAAGGAGTCCACTAACAAGGTTGATCAAGTCTTGTTATCAAACTCATTCCGATTAACATGAAACCGGAGAAATTTCGAATAACACTAGGTTACCTCAACGGGGATATGCACATCCCCAATAATAAGTATATCATATTTCTTCTTGACAGTAGGAAGAGGATATTCAAAACCTCCAAATATAATCGATGGAATTTTTCCGATAGAATTGATACTATGAACATGAGGTTGTTCCTCGGAAAGTGTACCGTATGCTCATTACCATTAACATGAAAAGTTACATTGCCTTTGTTGCAATAAATAACAGCCCCTGCAGTATTAAGAAAAGGTCTTCCAAGAATAATAGACATACTATCATCATCGGGAATATCAAGAATAACAAAGTCTGTTAAAATAGTAACGTTTGCAACCACAACAGGCACGTCCTCACAAATGCCGACAGGTATAGCAGTTGATTTATCAGCCATTTGCAAAGATATTTCATTAGGTGTAAACTTATTCAAGTCAAGTCTACGATATAAAGAGAGAGGCATAACACTAACATCGGCTCCAAGATAGCATAAAGCAGTTTTAACATAGTTTCTTTTAATGGAGGATGGTATAGTAGGTACTCCTGGATCTCCAAGTTTCTTTGGTATTCCACCCTTAAAATTATAATTAGCAAGCATGGTGGAAATTTCAGCTTCCCGTATCTTTCTTTTATTTGTAACAATATCTTTCATGTACTTAGCATAAGGATTCATTTTAAGCATATCAGTTAATCGCATACACAAAAATATAGGTCTAATCATTTCAGCAAAGCGCTCAAAATCCTCATCATCCTTTTTCTTGGATGGTTTGGGAGGAAAAGGCATGGGTTTATGAACCCAAGGTTCTCTTTCTTTACCATGTTTCCTAGCAACAAAGTCTTTCTTATCATAACGTTGATTCTTTGATTGTGGGTTATCAAGATCAACAACAGGTTCAATTTCTACATCATTATCATTAGTAGGTTGAGCATTATTATGAACATCATCATTAACATTTTCATTAGGTTCATGTTCATTACCAGATTGAGTTTCAGCATCAGAAATAGAAATATCATTTGGACTATCAGGTGGTTCAGCAATAGGTTCACTAGAAGTTTGCACAGTTCTATCATTTTTCTTTTTCTTCCTTTTTGAAGACCTAGGTGCATCAAATTTATTTCTCTGAGAATCTTGCTCAATTCTCTTAGGGTGGCCTTCAGGACACAAAGGTTCCTGAGTCATTCTACCAGTTCTAGTAGCCACTTTAACAGCATAATCATTTTTCTTACTATTCATCTCATTGAGCAATTCTTTTTGAGCATTAAGTACTTGTTCTACTTGAGTGGTAACCATAGAAGCATGTTTGCTAACAAGTTTAAGTTCACCTCTAATATTAGCCATATAATCACCCAAGTATTTAATCATATCAGCGTCTTGTTTTAATTGTCTACCAAAATAAGCATTGAAGTCTTCTTGCTTAAATATAAAAGTATCAAACTCATCCAAGCATTGACTAGCAATTTCAGTAGGAGGGATTTCACCTTTATCATATCTATAGAGAGAATTTACCTTTACTACCTCTGTCAGGTTATCGAGGTCTGGAGGTTCTTCAATAAATAAAGGATTAAGATCATATATTTCTTCATTAGGCGGTAAATTGAGACCATGTATTTCTTCAATAGGAGATAAATTCTTAACATCTTCAGCTTTAATACCTTTTTCTTTCGTAGATTTCTTTTCCTCTTGCATATCTTCAGGACTGAGAAGTAGAATGCCTCTCTTCTTCGGAGTTGGCTTAGGAATAGGATCACTAATTGGAGCAGGAGCTGTCTTAGGAGCTGCCCAATTATTTTCATTTGTCAACATATTATTCAATAAGATTTCAGCTTCATCTGGTGTTCTTTCCCTGAAAAGAGAACCAGCACACCTATCCAGGTAATCTCTGGAAGCATCGGTTAGTCCATTATAAAAGATATCATGTATTTCATTTTTCTTAAGAGGATGATCAGGCAAAGCATTAAGTAACTTGAGAATCCTCCCCCAAGCTTGTGGGAGACTATCTTCTTTAATTTGCACAAAGTTGTATATTTCCTTTAAAGCAGCTTGTTTCTTATGAGCAGGGAAATATTTAGCAGAGAAGTAATAAATCATATCCTGGGGACTAGGCACACATCCAGGATCAAGAGAATTAAACCATATCTTAGCATCACCCTTTAATGAGAACGGAAATATTTTAAGGATATAAAAGTAGCGAGATCTCTCATCATTAGTGAACAGGGTGGCTATATCATTTAATTTAGTAAGATGTGCTACAACAGTTTCAGATTCATAGCCATGAAAAGGATCAGATTCAACCAAAGTAATTATATCAGGATCAACAGAGAATTCGTAATCCTTATCAGCAACACATATAGGTGAAGTAGCAAAAGCAGGGTTAGGTCTCATCCTAGCATTTGGAGATTGCTTATTCCATTTAGCTAATAACCTTTTGATTTCATATCTATCTTTGAAGGCTAAAATAGCTAAAGAAGCATGTTGATCAAATAAAAAACCCTCAGGAATAACAAGTGATTCTTCATCATCACTTTCATCTTCATAATCAGATTTAATATTTTCAATCTCTCTAGCCCTAGCAAGTCATTCCTCTAGAAAATCGCTAAGTGGCATAGTAGTATCAGGCATAGAGGTAGTTTCATCATAAGTATCATGCATAGCAGAAGTAGCATCATTAATAACATGCAACATATCAGAACGAATAGCAGAAGCAGGTGTAGGTGTCGCAAGCTTACTCATAACAGAAGGTGAATCAAGTGCAGAGCTAGATGGAAGTTCCTTACCTCCCCTCGTAGTTGAGGGATAGATGTTGGTTTTTGGATCTCTCAAGTTCTTCATAGTGTCCAGCAGATATAAATCCCAAGTGACTCAAAGAATAGAGCTATGCTCCCCGGCAACGGCGCCAGAAATTAGTCTTGATAACCCACAAGTATAGGGGATCGCAACAGCTTTCGAGGGTAGCGTACTCAACCCAAATTTATTGATTCAACACAAGGGGAGCCAAAGAATATTCTCAAGTATTAGCAGCTGAGTTGTCAATTCAACCACACCTGGAAACTTAGTATCTGCAGCAAAGTGTTTAGTAGCAAAGTAATATGATAGTGATGGTAACCGTAACAAAAGAGTAATGAAAGCAAAGTAATGTTTTTGGTGTTTTGTAGTGATTGTAACAATAGCAACGGGAAAGTAAATAAGCGTAAACAAGTATATGGAAAGCTCGTAGGCATCAGATCAATGATGGATAATTACGCCGGATGCGGTTCATCATGCCACAGTCATAACATAGGGTGACATAGAACTAGCTCCAATTCGTCAATGTCATGTAGGCATGTATTCCGAATATAGTCATACGTGCTTATGGAAAAGAACTTACATGACATCTTTTTTCCTACCCTCCCGTGGCAGCGGGGTCCTAATGGAAACTAAGTGATATTAAGGCCTCCTTTTAATAGAGAACCGGAACAAAGAATTAGCACAGAGTGAATACATGAACTCCTCAAGACAGGATCATAACACATAATAGGTGACTATAGACTTGCAAGATAGGATCTAGAACTCTCATATATTGATGAAAACACAATAGGTTCAGATCTGAAATCATGGCACTCGGGCCCTAGTGATAAGCATTAAGCATAGCAAAGTCATAGCAACATCAATCTCAGAACATAGTGGATACTAGGGTTCAAACCCTAACCAAACTAACTCGGTTACATGGTGAATCTCATCCAACCCATCATTGTCCAGCAAGCCTACGATGGAATTACTCACGCACGGCGGTGAGCTTCATGAAATTGGTGATGGAGGATGGTTGATGATGACGACGGCGACGAATCCCCCTCTCCGGAGCCCCGAACGGACTCCTGATCATCCCTCTTGAAAGGTTTTAGGGCTTGGCGGCGGCTCCGTATCGTAAAACGCGATGATATCTTATCTCCTATTTTTTCTCCCCGAAAGCAGTTATTTAGAGTTGGAGTTGGAGTCGGGGGGTTTCTAGGGGGCCCACGAGGTAGGGGGCGCGCCCTAAGGGGGCGCCCCCCACCCTCGTGAGAAGGTTGTGGCCCCCCTGGTCTTCATCTTTGGCGAGGATTTTTTATTATTTATTGTAAGGTATTCCGTGGAGTTTCAGGTCATTCCAAGAACTTTTGTTTTCTGCACATAAAACAACATCATGGCAATTCTGCTGAAAACAGCGTCAGTCCGGGTTAGTTCCATTCAAATCATACAAGTTAGAGTCCAAAACAAGGGCAAAAGTGTTTGGAAAAGTAGATACATTGGAGACGTATCAAGTACAGGGAGTACAGGAGGGGGATTTGGGGAAACTGGAGTAAGAATCGAGATTCCAGAGGTGTGGCGGGGGCAGTTGATTGGGGATGAAAAGGTAGCATGAATTTCGAACATGCGCCAATATTCTCTTGGCGCGCAAGTGCATGAAAACACCGGTGGCTCCCACATGTCGGCCTAAGAGTTCCTATCCTTTCGTTTTTTGAGAGCCCGACCTTTTTTTTAGGATCTTTTAAGAGCCTGGCCTGAGAGTCATAATTGACCTATTTGGCATTGCATTACTACTCAGCCCATATTCAAAGACACCTCACTGGCCCAAACAAGTGTACATCATCGAAAAGACACTGAGCTCAAATTATAACTTGAAAAAAGAAGATATACTCTAAACACTAGAGAATGGTGATGCCCTCATTTAGCCCACCAGCAGTTCGACACAATAAACAGTTCGAAACAACGATATATACAACATTCAAACACTGACTAGTGACTACTACTGACATAAACAACAAGACATGATAGTTCATAAGAAGTCTTGCTACACCACGAAAACGCACCCATCTGCAGCGCTCAGGCTCTCGTGATCCGGACCAGAATGACATTCTAAATAGAGGCAACTATTAAATAGTAAGAGTGACATAGACGAGGATGACCAAATGACAAGGAATATGCATAACAAAAGAGAGAACTACCCATCCAGAACAAGCAGCAAAGACAACAAGTCATTCGAAGAGGGATGATACAACACCATCAAAATTTTCAGCCCCGGTTCAGCCACTAGTGATCGTGAGACACCTGTACTCCACCCTTTCAATGCAACAGCCCAATTACCTATCAACCGAAAGGTTTGAACCACATCACTGACTGTCGGACTCGACACATCCAAGGATCAAAGTTAATCCAGATACCTTTGTCATTCTCACCTTGTTTCGGCTGCAGGTTGTATCGTTGACAATCAGGGTAGTTTGCTCCCAAAATCCTAGGGCTTGCCGTGTAGACACAATTTTCCATAGGAAACAGAGCCTCTCTGCTATCAAGGTCCTTGCCAATGGTGATCTCCTGGTTAATCGGATAATTGAGTACGAGAAACAGAGAGTATGAACCAAGGCTGTTTACCCGCCTCCAACTCAAAAATCCTACATGCCCCAACAAGCTGGTATCTTGCTCATAGACGTAACAGCCACTGTTCGGATACTCACATATTTCACGGTGCTTGCATACAGTGCGGTTTTTGCAATATAACTTTTCTGGCCCATGTGTACGAATTATCATCAGTCTTTTTTCGTCCTCTGATCGAGCGAGGAACCAGTGGTGCTTCCCTGTTTTTGCCAAAGGTGGTGTGATTACAAAGGGCAGTAACTATAGGGACACTGCATCATATCAAAAAGGACAAGCATTGTTAATGTAAGATCAGCATTGTTTAGAGTATGAGTAGGATAATGCAAGAAACATCATTGATATGTCCCTGTTGGAACTTGGAGGAAAAACAGGGAAATATATACTCGGTTCGAAAATATAGAAGTGCCATGCATGGTTATACTCATGTTATCTCACAATCGGTTCTTCAAAAGAAACTACCATGTCATGCATGTTATGTAATCATATTCTGTCCTCACAAACAAATTCTTCAAGGAAACTAACAGACCATGGATTGTTATATACTCATGTTCTATGGGCAAAAAATGTGTGAGCATATTATTCTAGCTATTGATTGCTGAAGGGCGAACATAGGTATGTACACATGGTAAGTATTACAGGATTTCACTACTTCAAAATATAGAGTTCTCCGTATGCACATTTACTTCCCTAATGTATGGTTAGATGAAATCAGCAGTGTGATGCATGTTTCTACATCATGAAAATAAGGAAACTAACATGGCCATTGATACACACTCATATTTAGTAGTATATAGCTTATTATTAAATAAGGAGACTATCAATGTCTTCCTAACAGTTTGATTATTCAGGGGTACAAATTGGCTGTAATGACATGGTCACAATCGCATGAATTAACTCATTCCAAATATTGCTGATTTACGGTGTCTCTAATACATTTCCATAGTTCTACACTAATTCTGATCAAACAGGGATATGTCAATCATCACAAAAAGTTCAAACAATGTGTAACATCCCAAATTTTCAATTTGGAATGTTATACATAGTCATCCATGCATATCATATTTCATTTGCTTATCGTCTTGTGATCCTCGAAAATCCTAAGCAACTCAAGGACCCTCGGAGAGAATTGGGGATTTCCCTGTTTTCATATTTGATTTTTATCAACTATTGAAACAAGGATTTTTGATTTTAATTATTTTTCTCTCCGGAAAATATTTCACATTAAAATAAATGAGAGGAGATAATATGACTTCTCCAAAATAATTGAAATATTCGAGGAAAAATATTAAAATCATTTATTTGATTTTATTCGGATTTTATTTGCATTAGAAAAATTGCGCGTTTTCAAAATTGCATTTTGGGGCCAAGAAAATGTTCATCCCATTCTAAATATTTTATTTAGATGGTGAAAATTTGTTTTGGTATTTTTAGATTTTTATTTTTTTAGGATTTTATTTCGGAAGGCGAAAATTTGTTTAAAAAAAAAAGGTTCCCGCGCCCGACTGGGCCTAAGGACTAGCCGAGTCAGGCCGGCCCGCCCGCGCCACCGCCTCCCTCGCCCGCGCCGCTATGCCCGGCACGGACACTGAGGAGAGTCTGGCTCGGACTCCTCCCCGGGCGCCCCCTCGCCCAAGCAAGCCGCCGCCCCCCCCTTTAAAGCCCGCCGCCGAGCCCTCCCCCCACCACCACCGCAGCCGCCCTGCAGCCACCGCGCCGCCGCCCGCCGCCGCCTGCCGCCGCCGCCATGAGCCGCCACCGGCCTCGCCTCGCGCGGAGCCCCGCCGGAGGTAGCCGCTGGATCCGCCACCGGTTTTTCTTTCTAAAACCGTTCGGTTTTTTTTAGAAAACTCTAGATTCGTTTTTTTTGGATCGCCGGTTTTTCTCAGTTCTTCTAGTCAGCGGACGTTCGTCCGTACGTTCGTCTTAATGAACGGGTTTTCGCCCGTTAGTTGCAGCTAACGAATGCTCGTTCGTTAGTCTGTTCGTCAGATTTCTTTTATCGGATTTATTCCATGAGTTTTTCTCGATTGCGATTTCTGATCCGATCTTAGTTTCTGTTTATCTTTTCGCTTGTTAGTCGGAATCAGGCGATTCAAGTGCCTAGATCTTCGTCTCAAAACCCTCTTTCGGTTTAACCAACTCAAATAAGTTTTTGCTACTGTAAAATTTGACCTAGGTTCAGATTAGTAAACGAAGCTTCTCTTTTTCACCGTTTGACTTTCGTTGCTCCGTTTGATTTGATTCTTTTTGTGAACCGGAGTTCTTAGGTTGAACCTTCTGGTCAATCTCTTTTATTTGAGTTTTTATTGTGCATCTCTTGCTTGTTGCTTATGTATATTATTGTTTGTTTGCGATAGAACACCCGGAGTGCGAAGCATGCTACTACGAGTCCCTAGGTTTCGCAGACCGTCAGCAAGGCAAGTAACACTTTCATCATATCCCTTTTATCACCCAGTTTTTACGCATTAGTTCCAATCCTCACACATTGCATGATTAGGATGGCATTAACATGTGGGTTGGGAAGTAGTTGTTGATGTAGAACCTATTACCCTGTTACATTCAAACCCTGGGAGTTACTTCTACGCTACTTATATTACTATGCTATGCTCGTAGAAGTGGTTTGGGTTTGAGTGAAATCCATGACAGCTGCGAGATTGTTAATTAAGGGTTCAACTTAAGATGACAACTTAATTTAACATCTGGGTGGATTGAGGCACCTGGGAACCCTATGTTGCCTGTATTTTTTTGGAAATCCCGGAGTACCCATGTGATCTTCCTATGGACTGTTGGAAATATGCCCTAGAGGCAATGATAAATTGATTATTATTATATTTCCTTGTTCATGATAATCGTTTATTATCCATGCTAGAATTGTATTGATAGGAAACTCAGATACATGTGTGGATACATAGACAACACCATGTCCCTAGTAAGCCTCTAGTTGACTAGCTCGTTGATCAATAGATGGTTACGGTTTCCTAACCATGGACATTGGATGTTGTTGATAACGGGATCACATCATTAGGAGAATGATGTGATGGACAAGACCCAATCCTAAGCATAGCACTAGATCGTGTAGTTCATATGCTAAAGCTTTTCTAATGTCAAGTATCATTTCCTTAGACCATGAGATTGTGCAACTCCCGGATACCGTAGGAGTGCTTTGGGTGTACCAAACGTCACAACGTAACTGGGTGGCTATAAAGGTACACTACAGGTATCTCCGAAAGTGTCTGTTGGGTTGGCACGAATCGAGACTGGGATTTGTCACTCCGTGTGACGGAGAGGTATCTCTGGGCCCACTCGGTAGGACATCATCATAATGTGCACAATGTGATCAAGGAGTTGATCACGGGATGATGTGTTACAGAACGAGTAAAGAGACTTGCCGGTAACGAGATTGAACAAGGTATCGGGATACCGACGATCGAATCTCAGGCAAGTATCGTACCGATAGACAAAGGGAACTGTATACGGGATTGATTAAGTCCTTGACATAGTGGTTCATCCGATGAGATCATCGTGGAACATGTAGGAGCCAACATGGGTATCCAGATCCCGCTGTTGGTTATTGACCGGAGAACGTCTCGGTCATGTCTGCATGGTTCCCGAACCCGTAGGGTCTACACACTTAAGGTTCGATGACGCTAGGGTTATAAAGGAAGTTTGTATGTGGTTACCGAATGTTGTTCGGAGTCCCGGATGAGATCCCGGACGTCACGAGGAGTTCCGGAATGTTCCGGAGGTAAAGATTTATATATGGGAAGTCCTGTTTTGGTCACCGGAAGAGTTTCGGGGTTTATCGGTAACGTACCGAGACCACCGGGAGGGTCCCGGGGGTCCACCAAGTGGGGCCACCAACCCCGGAGGCTTGCATGGGCCAAGAGTGGTGAGGGACCAGCCCCTGAGTGGGCTGGTGCGCCTCCCACAAGGCCCAAGGGGCAGCTAGGAGAAAAAAAAGGGGAAACCCTAGGCTTAGATGGGCCTAAGGCCCACCCTAGGGGGCGCCTCCCTCTCTCCCCCTCTTGGCCGCCCCTTGTTTCCCATCAAGTTCTGCCGCCCCCCTAGGGGTGGGAACCCTAGAGGGGGCGCACCCTCCTCCCTCTCCCCTATATATAGTGAGGCCTAGGGCTGCCCATAACACACGATTCGATCTCCCCGTTGGTGCAGCCCTGCCTCTCTCTTCCTCCTCTTCTGCGGTGCTTGGCGAAGCCCTGCAGGATTGCCACGCTCCTCCATCACCAGCACGCCGTTGTGCTGCTGCTGGATGGAGTCTTCCTCAACCTCTCCCTCTCTCCTTGCTAGATCAAGGCGTGGGAGACGTCACCGGGCTGTACGTGTGTTGAACACGGAGGTGCCGTCCGTTCGGCACTAGGATCATCGGTGATTTGGATCACGACGAGTACGACTCCTTCAACCCCGTTCTGTTGAACGCTTCCGCTTAGCGATCTACAAGGGTATGTAGATGCACTCTCCTTCCCCTCGTTGCTGGTTTCTCCATAGATAGATCTTGGCGACACGTAGGAAAATTTTGAATTTCTGCTACGTTCCCCATCAGTGGCATCATGAGCTAGGTCTATTTCGTAGATTCTATGCACGAGTAGAACACAAAGTAGTTGTGGGCGTTGATTTTGTTCAATATGCTTGCCGTTACTAGTCTTATTTTGATTCGGCGGAATCGTGGGATGAAGCGGCCCGGACCGACCTTACACGTACTCTTACGTGAGACTGGTTCCACCGACAAACATGCACTAGTTGCATAAGGTGGCTGGCGGGTGTCTGTCTCTCCCTCTTTAGTCAGATCGGATTCGATGAAAAGGGTCCTTATGAAGGGTAAATAGCAATTTGCATATCACGTTGTGGTCTTTGCGTAGGTAAGAAACGTTCTTGCTAGAAACCCATAGCAGCCATGTAAAACATGCAAACAACAATTAGAGGACGTCTAACTTGTTTTTGCAGGGTATGCTATGTGATGTGATATGGCCAAAGGATGTGATGAATGATATATGTGATGTATGAGTTGATCATGTTCTTGTAATAGGAATCACGACTTGCATGTCGATGAGTATGACAACCGGCAGGAGCCATAGGAGTTGTCTTTATTTATTTATGACCTGCGTGTCAACTTAAACGTCATGTAATTACTTTACTTTATTGCTAACCGTTAGATGTAGTAGTAGAAGTAATAGTTGGCGAGACAACTTCATGAAGACATGATGATGGAGATCATGATGATGGAGATCATGGTGTCATGCCGGTGACGATGATGATCATGGAGCCCCGAAGATGGAGATCAAAAGGAGCAAAGTGATGATGGCCATATCATGTCACTATTTGATTGCATGTGATGTTTATCATGTTTATACATCTTATTTTCTTAGAACGACGGTAGTAAATAAGATGATCCCTCATTAAATTTCAAGAAAGTGTTCCCCCTAACTGTGCACCGTTGCGAGAGTTCGTTGTTTCAAAGCACCACGTGATGATCGGGTGTTTGATTCAGACGTTCACATACAATGGGTGTAAGACAGATTTACACACGCGAAACACTTAGGTTGACTTGACGAGCCTAGCATGTGTACAGACATGGCCTCGGAACACAAGAGACCAAAAGGTCGAGCATGAGTCGTATGGTAGATACGATCAACATGAAGATGTTCACCGATGTTGACTAGTCCGTCTCAGGTGATGATCGGACACGGCCTAGTTGACTCGGATCATGTAATCACTTAGATGACTAGAGGGATGTCTATCTGAGTGGGAGTTCATAAGATGAACTTAATTATCCTGAACATATTCAAAAGGATTTCGCAAATTATGTCGTAGCTCACGCTTCAGTTCTACTGTTTAGATATGTTCCTAGAGAAAATTTAGTTGAAAGTTGATAGTAGCAATTATGCGGACTAGGTCTGTAAACTGAGGATTGTCCTCATTGCTTCATAGAAGGCTTATGTCCTTAATGCACCATTCAGTGTGCTGAACCTCGAACGTTGTCTGTGGATGTTGCGAACATCTGACATACATGTTTTGATAACTACATGATAGTTCAGTTAAATGGTTTAGAGTTGAGGCACCGAAGACGTTTTAAAACGTCGCGAAACATATGAGATGTTTTGAGGGCTGAAATTGGGATTTCAGGCTCGTGCCCACGTTAAGAGGTATAAGACCTCTGATGATTTTCTTAGCCTACAAACTAAGGGAGAAAAGCTCAATTGTTGAGCTTGTGCTTAGATTGTCTGAGTACAACAATCATTTGAATCGAGTGGGAGTTGATCTTCCAGATAAGATAGTGATGTTTCTCCGAAGTCATTACCACCAAGCTGCTAGAGCTTCATGATGAACTATAACATATCGAGGACATATATGATGATCTTTGAGATATTCATGATGTTTGACACCACAAAAGTAGAAATCAAGAAGGAGCATCAATTGTTGATGGTTGGTGAAACCACTAGTTTCAAGAAGGGCAAGGGCAAGAAGGGATACTTCATGAAGCGGCAATTCAGCTGCTGCTCTAGTGAAGAAACCCAAGGTTGAACCCAAACCCGAGACTAAGTGCTTCTGTAATAAGGGGAACAGCCACTGGAGCAGAATTACCCTAGATACTTGGTAGATTAGAAGGCTGGCAAGGTCGATAGAAGTATATTGGATATACATTGTGTTGATGTGTACTTTACTAGTACTCCTAGTAGCACCAGGGTATTAGATACCGGTTCGGTTGCTAAGTGTTAGTAACTTGAAATAAAAGCTACGAAACAAACAGAGACTAGCTAAAGGTGAGATAACGATATGTGTTGGAAGTATTTCCAAGGTTGATCAAATATCGTACGCTCCCTCTACCATCGAGATTGGTGTTTGCGTTGAGCATAGACGTGATTGGATTATGTCTATCGCAATAAGGTTATTCATTTAAGGGGAATAATCGTTACTCTGAATAATACCTTCAATGGTCTTACGCCTAAAATGAATGGTTTATTGAATCTCGATCATAGTGATACACATGTTCATGCCAAAAGATATAAGATAGTACCACCTACTTGTGGCACTGCCACGTAAGTCATATCGGTATGAAACGCATGAAGAAGCTCCATGTTGATGGATCTTTGGACTCACTCATTTTTTTGAAAAGTTTGAGACATGCGAACCATGTCCATTGGTGTATATGCATGCAAATGGACCATTTGGACTCACTTGTTTTTGAATCACTTGAGACATGCAAATCATACCACATGGGCAAGATGACTGAAAGCCTCGGTTTTAGTAAAATGGAACCAGAAAGCAACTTGCTAGAAGTAATACATTTTGATGTGTACAGTCCAATGAGTGCTGAGGCATGTAGTGGATATCGTTATGTTCTTACTTCACAGATGATTTGAGTAGATGTTGAGTATATTTACTTGATGAATCACGAGTCTGAATTATTGAAAGGTTCAAGTAATTTCAGTGTGAAGTTGAAAGATCGTCGTGATAAGAGGATAAAAGATCTATGATACGATCATAGAGATGAATATCTAAATTACGAGTTTGGCACAGAATTAAGACATTGTGGAAACTGTTTCACAACTAATACAGCCTGGAACACCATAGTGTGATGGTGTGTCCGAACATCATAACTGCACCCTATTGGATATGATGCATACCATGATGTCTCTTATCGAATTACCACAATAGTTTATGGGTTATGCATTAGAGACAACCACATTCACTTTAAAAGGGGCACCACGTAATTCTGATGAGATGACACCGTATGAACTATGGTTTAGAGAAACCTAAGCTGTCATTTCTTAAAAGGTTTGGGGCTGCGACACTTATGTGAAAAAAGTTTCAGGCTTATAAGCTCGAACCCAAAGCGGATAAATGCATCTTCATAGGACACCCAAAACAGTTGGGTATACCTCCTGTCTCAGATTCGAAAGCAATAAGGGATTGTTTCTAGAATCGGGTCCTTTCCCGAGGAAAGGTTTCTCTCGAAAGAATTGAGTGGGAGGATGGTGGAGACTTGATGAGGTTGTTGAACCGTCTCTTCAAATAGTGTATAGCAGGGCACAAAGATTTGTTCCTGTGGCACCTACACCAATTGAAGTGGAAGCTTATGATAGTGATCATGAAACTTCAGATCAAGTCACTACCAAACCTCGTGGGATGACAAGGATGCGTACTACTTCAGAGTGGTACGTAATCCTGTTTTGAAAGTCATGTTGCTAGAAAACAATGAACCTACAAGCTATGGAGAAGCGATGGTGGGCCCGGATTCCGATAAATGGCTCGAGGCCATAAAATCCGAGAGAGGATCCATGTATGAAAACAAAGTGTAGACTTTGGAAGAACTACTTGATGGTCGTAAGGCTGTTGAGTACAGATGGATTTTAAAAGGAAGACAGACAATGATGGTGAATGTCACCATTAAGAAAGCTCGACTTGTCGTGAAGATGTTTTCCGACAAGTTCAAGGAGTTGACTGCGATGAGACTTTCTCACTCGAAGCGATGCTAAGAGTCTGTTGGAATTATATTAGCGATTACTACATTATTTATGAAATCTTGTAGATAGGATGTCAAAACATTGTTTCCTCGACGATTTTCTTGAGGAAAGGTTGTATGTGATACAACCGGAAGGTTTTGTCAATCCTGAAAGATGCTAATAAGTATGCAAAGCTCCAGCAATCCTTCTGAGGACTGGAGTAAGCATCTCGGAGTTGGAATGTATGCTTTGATGAGATGATCAAAGATTTTGGGTGTATACAAAGTTTATGAGAAACTTGTATTTCCAAAGAAGTGAGTGGGAGCACTATAGAATTTCCGATGAGTATATGTTGTTGATCGGAAATGACGTAGAATTTCTGGAAAGCATATAGGGTTATTTGGAAAGTGTTTTTCAATGGAAAGCCTGGATTAAGCTATTTGAGCATTGAGCATCAAGATCTATAAGGATAAACGCTTAATGGTACTTTCAAATGAGCACATACCTTGACATGATCTTGAAGGTGTTCAAGATGGATCAGTCAAAGAAGGAGTTCTTGCCTGAGTTGTACGGTATGAAGTTAAGACTTAAAGCTCGACCACGGCAGAATAGAGAGAAAGGACGAAGGTCGTCCCCTATGCTTAAGACGTAGGCTCTACAGTATGCTATGCTGTGTACCGCACCTGAAGTGTGCCTTGCCATGAGTCAGTCAAGGGGTACAAGAGTGATTCAAGAATGGATCACAGGACAGCGGTTAAAGTCATCCTTAGTAACTAGTGGACTAAGGAATTTTCTCGATTATGGAGGTGGTAAAAGAGTTCGTCGTAAAGGGTTACGTCGATGCAAGCTTAACACCTATCCGGATAGCTCTGAGTAGAGATACCGGATACGTATAATGGAGCAACAATTTAGAATAGCTCCAAGTAGAACAGTTATTTGGAATAGCTCCAAATAGAGCGTGGTAGCTGCATATAGGAGATGACATAGAGATTTGTAAAGCACACACGGATCTGAAAGGTTCAGACCCGTTGACTATAACCTCTCTCACAAGCATAACATGATCAAACCCAGAACTCTTTGAGTGTTAGTCACATGGGGATGTGACCTTGAGTGTTAATCACATATCGATGTGAACTAGATTATTGACTCTAGTGCAAGTGGGAGACTGTTGGAAATATGCCCTAGAGGCAATGATAAATTCATTATTATTATATTTCCTTGTTCATGATAATCGTTTATTATCCATGCTAGAATTGTATTGATAGGAAACTCAGATACATGTGTGGATACATAGACAACACCATGTCCCTAGTAAGCCTCTAGTTGACTAGCTCGTTGATCAATAGATGGTTACGGTTTCCTAACCATGGACATTGGATGTCGTTGATAATGGGATCACATCATTAGGAGAATGATGTGATGGACAAGACCCAATCCTAAGCATAGCAGTAGATCATGTAGTTCATATGCTAAAGCTTTTCTAATGTCAAGTATCATTTCCTTAGACCATGAGATTGTGCAACTCCCGGATACCGTAGGAGTGCTTTGGGTGTACCAAACGTCACAACGTAACTGGGTGGCTATAAAGGTACACTACAGGTATCTCCGAAAGTGTCTGTTGGGTTGGCACGAATCGAGACTGGGATTTGTCACTCCGTGTGACGGAGAGGTATCTCTGGGCCCACTTGGTAGGACATCATCATAATGTGCACAATGCGATCAAGGAGTTGATCACGGGATGATGTGTTACGGAACGAGTAAAGAGACTTGCCAGTAACGAGATTGAACAAGGTATCGGGATACCGATGATCGAATCTCGGGCAAGTATCGTACCGATAGACAAAGGGAATTGTATACGGGATTGATTAAGTCCTTGACATCATGGTTCATCCGATGAGATCATCGTGGAACATGTAGGAGCCAACATGGGTATCCAGATCCCGCTGTTGGTTATTGACCGGAGAACGTCTCGGTCATGTCTGCATGGTTCCCGAACCCGTAGGGTCTACACACTTAAGGTTCGATGACGCTAGGGTTATAAAGGAAGTTTGTATGTGGTTACCGAATGTTGTTCAGAGTCCCGGATGAGATCCCGGACATCACGAGGAGTTCCGGAATGGTCCGGAGGTAAAGATTTATATATGGGAAGTCCTGTTTTGGTCACCGGAAGAGTTTCGGGGTTTATCGGTAACGTACCGGGACCACCAGGAGGGTCCCGGGGGTCCACCAAGTGGGGCCACCAACCCCGGAGGCTTGCATGGGCCAAGAGTGGTGAGGGACCAGCCCCTGAGTGGGCTGGTGCGCCTCCCACAAGGCCCAAGGGGCAGCTAGGAGAAAAAAAGGGGGGAAACCCTAGGCTTAGATGGGCCTAAGGCCCACCCTAGGGGGCGCCTCCCTCTCTCCCCCTCTTGGCCGCCCCTTGTTTCCCATCAAGGGCTGCCGCCCCCCCAGGGGTGGGAACCCTAGAGGTGGCGCACCCTCCTCCCTCTCCCCTATATATAGTGAGGCCTAGGGCTGCCCATAACACACGATTCGATCTCCCCGTTGGTGCAGCCCTGCCTCTCTCTTCCTCCTCTTCTGCGGTGCTTGGCGAAGCCCTGCAGGATTGCCACACTCCTCCATCACCACCACGCCGTTGTGCTGCTGCTGGATGGAGTCTTCCTCAACCTCTCCCTCTCTACTTGCTGGATCAAGGCGTGGGAGACGTCACCGGGCTGTACGTTTGTTGAACACGGAGGTGCCGTCCGTTCGGCACTAGGATCATCGGTGATTTGGATCACGACGAGTACGAATCCTTCAACCCCGTTCTCTTGAACGCTTCCGCTTAGCAATCTACAAGGGTATGTAGATGCACTCTCCTTCCCCTCGTTGCTGGTTTCTCCATAGATAGATCTTGGTGACACGTAGGAAAATTTTGAATTTCTGCTACGTTCGCCATCATGGACCGCCACCCAGGCTCAAAGGGAACTCAGGTGATTCATGCTAGAAACTTCCATGTGCAGCCACAAGCTATTATGGGCTCTAGCATAGTTGAGTAAGTTACGTGAAGCTCTTGAAGAGGCAGATCAGCAGGTAGTGGGATGTAGGTTTGGTATGGTCTGTCCGGAGTAGAGAGTCAATGTTTTTGAAAGACTATGTCTTGGTCATCCGTTTCTCAAACACCGTGTAGTGCGAGAAATCCAACGGAGGCGATCGTGTCTTGTGGGGAAAAGTGCGCAAACCTCTGCAAAGTGTATAATCTAATCATGGTTAGTCATGTCCCTGGTTATGGACAATTCTTGAGTATCTAGTATTCTGCAGAGTGTATCTCACCATTCTTAATTATTACTGTTGGGATGTTAATCACTTTAATTGGGAATGAGTTGGAGGAACCTTCTCAATGATGTTTCAACTACCATGATAGTTAAAATTAAAATCTATTCCTTTGTTGTAGGAAAAAATTAGCTTTTCGCAAAAACTATAACCATAGAGCTTTCCACCATCCAAATATGCATGTAGTGATAGCATTATTCTGTTCTTGCTCTACTGTGTTACATTGCCAGCATATTCCATGTGCTGACCCATTTTCGGGCTGCAACGTATGATGTTGCATACTTTTCAGACGAGGAGTAAGGTTCGTTAGGTCGTTGCCGTGCAGCTCAGCTATGCCGTTGGAGTTGATGGACTCACTTTATCTTCCAAGCCTTCCGCTGTTATCGTATTAGATGGCCTTAAGCCATGTTATTGTACTAAGTTCTCTCTTGAGACATTCGATGTAATAGGTGTGTGATTGCCACTCTGTTATAAATCCTTCGAGTACTGTGTGTCAGCATTACCGATCCAGGGATGACACTGAAGCATAGAGACTTGACCATCTGAGGTCGGGTCGCTACAAGATGGTATTAGAGCACACGCTGAGTGGAGGACACGACCACTAAGATAAACCCTAGGCCACACTTCTCTTCTCATTTCTGACTTCTCTCCATTTTCAACTCTTTAGGATGGCGGAGATGAAGAACTAGTTTGTGCAACCAGATGAAGACACACCTTTTGGACGCCACTTGAAGGAAGTCACCGGAGCATACAACGCCACTTTACCTGAAGACGAGCGCTGGATGATTCAAGTACAGGTTCCAGGAAGGACGTTCTCGCCAACTTCTAAACCCATAGAGTTTTCTTTTGAAGCACCCACCTGGAGTCTAGGCAAGAGCATGGCAGCCCACATTACCATGGGACGCATTGGAGAAGTCTACAGCAGGGAACTCAAGGACACTATCTACCAAATATGTGGGCATCGAGACGAGCAATGGGAAGTAATTAGCACCAAGAAGGATAGATCCATTGCCGCTTTCATCCAGGAGTTAAACCAGCACATTCGACGTCAGGAGAACCAGATGTGCGCGAACATGATGGACTTGAAGAAGGCGAAGACTAGAATCATCGAACTGGAGGAAGAACTCAAGTTTACACGCGATGGATATGAGGAGGAAATCAAGACACTACTGGAGAAGAATGACGACTTAGTCAAGAAGATCAGAGTATTCATGGGAGGACCAGCACCAGTGGAAGAATACGAAGAAGAAGAACCCAAGGAGATATGCCCCGAGGATTGCATCATCATCCATGACACCGATTCCGATCCTAGTGATCATGACTTTGAAGACGAAGCTGGAGCAGACATCATGGAGTCTTCCACCGATCAAAATTTCTAGATGACCACCAAATATTAGTAGCATTTCCCCATGTAATTAGTGTTAGATGAGCACTTTGCGATAGTCCTAGGCCGTTTGTATGCCCTTGATTGATTTATTGAGTGAAATGTTTGTGTTTGTCTCATGTGCATATGGGTAGTGCTTTCTCATTAGACCCCTTTTCTATTCTGATATCTTCCATCTAAACCCATCAGATGCCTCCGAGATGTGACCCCGGTTTTGTTTTCCCACCGGAGCTCACCCAGTTGATCTAGTAGCAGAATACTTTGATGCAATTGCTAGTTCAGAACAAGGGCAACAACAACAACAACCCGCCGCCAGTGGACAACCTAGCTCGTTTTCTAAGGTTACAGCCGCCGGTGTTTTCCAGTAGCACCAAGCCTATATTTGCAGATGATTGGCTACGCTGTGTTGGAAGGGAGTTGACCACCGCAGGTTGCACGGATGCTGAGAGGGTGCACTTTGCCGCACATCAATTGGATGGACTTGCAGCCTCATGGTGGGAGAATTACACAGCCACTTTCCCCATAGCCACGGTCAAATGGGACCAGTTTCAGCAAGCTTTTCACACGGCCCATGTCTCAACTTGAGCTATGAGTATGAAGAAGTGGGAGTTTTGCAACCTACGTCAAGGGAACCGAACTATGGCACAGTACGTGGATGAGTTTAGCAAGTTATCTCGCTATGCCCCTGATGATGTGGCCACAGATGCCGCAAAGCAAGAGAAGTTTATGGAAGGGATGAATGATGAGATGAGCATACAGTTGATGGTAGCAACCTTCAACAACTACCAGGAGTTGGTAGATAAGGCTCTTATGATCGAAGGGAAGCAGCAGCAGATTGAGAGCCGCAAGAGAAAGTATGGACAAGGGAAGTATAACTCAGGAGCTCAGCAGAGGCCTCGCCTAACCCCAAATTCGGGATGACTTGTCCATAACCATGGAGGTCACAACCACACTGGAGGAGGATCTCATAATCACAATGGCGCTAAGAATGGGAATGGGAACGGAGCCAACAATAATCAGACCCGCCCCAATCCAGCCACACCCACCAAAAGGGATCTAACTCACGTTACTTGCTTCAAGTGTGGGAAGACTGGACACTACGCCACGGAGTGCCCTGAAGGAAAGAATGGAAATGGAAATGGGAGCACTGGGAAGAAGCCTAATCCATTCAACAAAGGACAAGTGAACCACGTTAACGTGGAGGAGGTTGAAGAGCAGCCGGACGCGGTAATAGGTAAGTTTTTGGTTAAGTCATTTACCGCTCTTGTTCTTTTCGATACTGGTGCATCGCATTCATATATATCAAGGGGATTTGTGGATAAGTTTAAACTACCAACCCAAACCCTTAGGACCCCTCTCTTAATGAGCTCGCCCGGAGCAGAATACATGGCTAGCCGATGGTGCGACCAGGTACCCTTAACCATTGGCACACATGTTTTTCTGTCCGACCTAATTATCTTGGAGTCACAAGGATTGGATGTGATATTAGGTATGGACTGGATGTCAAAGTTTGGAGGGAATATTGACTGTGCTAGTAAGTCGATTTATCTTACCACCCCGGAGGGAAAAAGTATTAAGTATGTGTCTAGGCATGTGCCTAGGAGGAGCCAAGTGAATACCCTCACGGGAGTTGTTCAGGAGGAAGTGCCTGTAGTAAAGGATTATCCGGATGTCTTTCCAGAGGAGTTACTAGGAATGCCACCGGATAGAGACATTGAGTTTTTGATAGAGCTGTTGCTAGGAACAGGACCAATATCCAAGAGACCCTATCGGATGCCGGGAAATGATCTGGAGGAAATTAAGAAATAGATCAACGAGTTATTGGAGAAAGGATACATTCGAAGAAGTTCATCACCTTGGGGAGCCCCAGTGCTTTTGGTTGAGAAGAAGGATAAATCCCTAAGGATGTTTGTTGATTATCGAGCCTTGAATAAAGTGACGATCAAGAACAAGTACCCACTGCCGATGATCAACGATCTGTTTGATCAGTTGCAAGGAGCTAAGGTGTTTCGAAGATCGATCTGTGATCAGGATACCATTAGTTGAATATACGGGAGAAGGATATACCAAAGACAACATTCACAATGCGGTATGGATTATACGAGTACACGGTCATGTCATTTGGACTGACTAATGCCCCTACCTATTTCATGAGCATGATGAACAAGGTGTTCGTGGAATATTTGGACAAGTTTGTGGTGGTGTTTATTGATGATATTATGGTATACTCGAAGAACGAGGAGGAGCACAAGGAGCATTTGCGCTTAGTTCTCGAGAAACTCAGGGAACACCAGCTGTATGCTAAGTTTAGCAAATATGAGTTTTGGTTGAAGGAATTTGGATTCCTTGGACATGTTATATCGGGAGAAGGTATAGCAGTAGACCCCAGCAAAATTCAGTCAGTCACTGAATGGTTGGAACCCACCTCAGTTAGCGAGATCCGCAGTTTCCTTGGACTTGTGGGTTACTATCAGATATTCATTGAGAATTTTTCCAAGATTGCGAAGCCAATGACTGAACTATTAAAGAAGGATACTAAGTTTAAATGGACAGAAGATTGCCAGGCAAGTTTCTAGGAGTTCAAAAATGGTTGACTACAGCACCAATGCTAACACTGCCGGATATACATAAGGAATTCCATGTGTATTGCGACGCCTCTCGCTTAGGGCTTGGATGTGTACTTATGCAGGATGGAAGAGTTGTTTCGTGTCCCTCACGACAACAAAAACCCCATGAGTTGAACTATGCCACGCATGATTTGGAATTAGCAGCCGTAGTGCATGCATTGAAGACCTGGAGACATTACCTTATTGGAAACCGATGTGATGTATACACGGACCATAAGAGTTTAAAGTACATTTTCACCCAGAAGGAACTGAACCTTAGACAGAGGAGATGGTTGGAGCTTATAAAGGATTATGACATGAAGCTACACTATCATCCTGGAAAGGCCAATATTGTAGCAGCTGCCTTGAGCAGGAAGAGTTATGCTAATATCCTTGAAAGTAAGGGATTGCCAAAGGAGTTAGCAGAGAATATCATGGAACTTCGATTGGAGATTGTTCCTAGAGGATCCGTTGCAACAATGGAGGTCCAGTCGACATTGCTGGACAAGATTCGGGAAGCTCAGAAGGAGAACAAGGAGATTGCCGAGATAAAGGAGAATATGAGCAAAGGAAAAGCCAAAGGTTTTCGTGAAGATGAGCACGATACCCTATGGTTTGGGGACCGAGTCATGTGCCCAATAACCAGGAAATCAGGAAGTTAATACTTCAAGAGGCTCATGACTCACCCCGGAAACACCAAGATGTATCTAGATTTGAAGGAACATTTCTGGTGGACCGGTATGAAGAAGGATATTGCTGAGTATGTAGCCATATGTGATGTATGTCAGAGAGTGAAGGCAGAACATCAGAAGCCAGCAGGATTGTTACAGCCTATGCCGATACCCGAATGGAAGTGGGATAAACTTGGCATGGACTTTATCACTGGATTGCCCAGGACTAAAGCAGGATATGATTCCATATGGGTAGTAGCTGATCACTTGACCAAAGTGGCTCATGTCATCCCAGTGAAGACCACTTATACCAGTGCAAAGTTGACCAAGATTTATATGTCCAGGATCGTATGTCTGCATGGAGTTCCAAGGACCATCGTATCAAATAGAGGAACACAGTTTACTTCAAAGTTCTGGCATCAGTTACATCAGAGTTTGGGAACAAGGTTACAGTTCAGTATAGCTTTTCACCCACAGACAGATGGACAAACTGAGAGAGTGAACCAAATTTTGGAGGATATGTTGAGAGTCTGTGCGCTAGACTATGGATCTAGTTGGGATGACAATTTGCCTTACGCTGAATTCTCGTACAACAATAGCTACCAAGCCAATTTGAAGATGGCACCGTTTGAAGCCCTGTATGGACGCAGGTGCAGAACACCTTTGATGTGGGACGAGGTAGGAGACCGACAGTTGTTTGGACCAGACTTGATCAAGGAGTCTGAAGAGAAGGTCAAATTGATTCGTGATATATTGAAGATTGCTCAGTCCAGACAGAAGAGTTATCCGGACTCCAAACGCAAAGAGGTAACCTACGAAATTGGAGAAAGAGTATATCTGCGAGTATCTCCCTTGCGAGGAGTGAAACGTTCTGGATTTAAGGGAAAATTAGCTCCGAGATTTGTAGGACCGTATCGTGTTTTGGAACGGATGGGAGAAGTTGCCTACAAGTTGGAATTACCCGAAGGATTGTCAGGAGTTCATGATGTGGTTCACGTTTCACAGCTGAAGAAGTGTCATGCTGAGATGGCCGATATACCGTTAAGAGATAAAGTACCCTTGGAGGCAATTCAGTTGGACAGTGATTTGACCTATGAGGAAAAGCCAGTAAAGATTCTTGAGTTTGCCAGCAGAGTCACCCGCAGTAAGGTTATCAAGTTTTGCAAGGTTCAGTGGAGCCACCACACCGAGGATGAAGCCACCTGGGAACGAGAGGATGATCTTCGCAAATACCACCCACACCTATTTTCTAGCCAACCCGAATCTCGAGGGCCAGATTCATCTTAAGGGGGGGTAGGTTTGTAACATCCCAAATTTTTAATTTGGACTGTTATACATAGTCATCCATGCATATCATATTTCATTTGCTTTTCGTCTCGCGATCCTCGAAAATCCTAAGCAACTCAAGGACCCTCGGAGATAGTTGGGGATTTCCCTGTTTTCATATTTGATTTTTATCAAATATTGAAACATGGATTTTTGATTTTAATTATTTTCTCTCCGGAAAATATTTCACATTAAAATAAATGAGAGGAGATAATATGACTTCTCCAAAATAATTGAAATATTCAAGGAAAATATTAAAATCATTTATTTGATTTTATTCGGATTTTATTTGCATTAGAAAAATTGCACGATTTCAAAATTGCATTTTAGGGCCAAGAAAATGTTCATGCCGTTCTAAATCTTTTATTTAGACGGTGAAAATTTGTTTTGGCATTTTTAGAATTTTATTTTTTTAGGATTTTATTTCGGCAGGCGAAAATTTGTTTAAAAAAAAGGTTCCCGCGCCCGACTAGGCCTAAGGCCCAGCCGAGCCAGGACGGCTCGCCCGCGCCACCGCCTCCCTCGCCCGTGTCGCCGTGGCCGGCACGGATGCCGAGAAGAGTCCGGCTCGGACTCCTCCCCTGGCGCCCCCTCGCCCAAGCAAGCCGCCCCCCCCTTTAAAGCCCGCCGCCGAGCCCCCCCCCACCACCACCGCAGCCGCCCCGCAGCCACCGCACCGCCGCCGCCTCCCGCAGCCCGCAGCCACCCGCGCCGTCCGCCGCCGCCGCCGCCCTCGCCTCGCCGGAGCCCCACCGGAGGTAGCCGCCGGATCAGCCGGCGGGTTTTCTTTCTAAAACCGTTCGTTTTTTTATAAAACACTAGATTCGTTTTTTTTCGGATCGCCGATTTTCCTCGGTTCTTCTAGTCAGCCGACGTTCGTCTGTACGTTCATTATAACAAACGGGTTTTCACCTGTTAGTTAGAGCTAACGAACGCTCGTTCGTTAGTCTATTCGTCAGATTTCTTTTATCGGATTTATTCCGCGAGATTTTCTCGATCGTGATTTCTGATCCGATCTTAGTTTCTGTTTATCTTTTCGCTCGTTAGTCGGAATCAGGCAATTCAAGCGCCTAGATCTTCGTCTCGAAACCCTCTTTCCGTTTAACCAACTCAAATAAGTTTTTGCTACTGTAAAATTTGACCTAGGTCCAGATTAGTAAACAAAGCTTCTCTTTTTCGCCGTTTGAGTTTTGTTGCTACGTTTGATTTGATTTTTTTGCGAACCGGAGTTCTTAAGTTGAACCTTCTGGTCAATCTCTTTTATTTGAGTTTTGCTTGTGCATCTCTTGCTTGTTGCTTATGTATGTTATTGTTTGTTTGCAATAGAACACCCGGAGTGCGAAGCGTTCTACTACGAGTCCCTAGGTTTCGCAGACCGTCAGCAAGGCAAGTAACACTTTGATCATATCCCTTTTATCACCCAGTTTTTATGCATTAGTTCCAATCCTCACACATTGCATGATTAGGATGTCATTAACATGTGGGTTGGGAAGTAGTTGTTGAGGTAGAACCTATTACCCTGTTACATTCAAACGCTGGGAGTTACTTCTACGCTGCTTATATTACTATGCTATGCTCGTAGATTTGGTTTGGGTTTGAGTGAAATCCATGACAACTGTGAGATTGTTAATTAAGGATTCAACTTAAGGTGGCAACTTAATTTAACATCTAGGTGGATTGAGGCACCTGGGGAACCCAGTGTTGCCTGTATTTTTTTTGGAAATCCCGCAGTACCCGTGTGATCTTCCTATGGACCGCCACCCAGTCTCAAAGGGAACTGAGGTGATTCATGCTAGAAACTTCTGTGTGCAGCCACAAGCTATTATGGGCTCTAGCATAGTTGAGTAAGTTACGTGAAGCTCTTGAAGAGGCAGATCAGCAGGTAGTTGGATGTAGGTTTGGTATGGTCTGTCCGGAGTAGAGAGTTAATGTTTGTGAAAGACTGTGTCTTGGTCATCCGTTTCTCAAACACTGTGTAGTGCAAGAAATCCAACGGAGGCAATCGATTCTTGTGGGGAAAAGTGTGCAAACCTCTGCAGAGTGTATAATCTAATCATGGTTAGCCGTGTCCCCAGATATGGACAATTCTTGAGTATCTAGTATTTGGATTATCACATGTATCTCACCATTCTTAATTAATACTGTTGAATGTTAATCACTTTAATTGGGAATGAGTTGGAGGAACCTTCTCAATGATGTTTCAACTACCATGATAGTTAAAATTAAAATATATTCCTTTGTTGTAGGGAAAAAATGGCTTTTCGCAAAAACTATAACCATAGAGCTTTCCACCAGCCAAATATGCATGTAGTGATAGCATTATTCTGTTCTTGCTCTACTGTGTTACATTGCCAGCATATTCCATGTGCTGACCCGTTTTCGGGCTGCAACGTATGATGTTGCAGACTTTTCAGACGATGAGTAAGGTTCGTTAGGTCGTTGCCATGCAGCTCAGCTATGCCATTGGAGTTGATGGACTCACTTTATCTTCCAAGCCTTCCGGTGTTATCGTATTAGATGGCCTTATGCCATGTTATTGTACTAAGTTCTCTCTTGAGACATTCAATGTAATAGGTGTGTGAGAGCCACTCTGTTATAAATCCTTCTAGTAATGTGTGTGTCAGCATTACCGATCCAGGGATGACACTGAAGCACAGAGACTTGACCATCTGAGGTCGGGTCGCTACCAGGAATAAGCAGTGCCATCTTCTTTGTCGATCGTGTAGATGATGCCATTGTGTTCAATAGCATCACAGAAGTGTGTATCAATTTGGATGACGATCCACTGCGAGCTGAGCTGTCTCCAGCTAAAGAAGGCACCGACGGAAAGATAGGTGTGTCCCTTGTCGAACAACGCAATTAGCTTGAAGTCTGTGTAATCCGCATGTCGTGTGGGCACTTGGACCGGGAAGGTAAAACTCTATATCATCCAACGGAGGAAGGATAATCTCATGGGAGGTCTGGAAGTTCACGAGCACCAATGTTTCCCCGTCTTCTCTGACGGCAGCCATCAAGTGCGAGTTCATGCCGACCCAGTACATACCTGCAAGAAATTTTGGGCGATGGTGATCATATCAAAATCGAGGGAAATGATGTATGGCAACCCACTACATACCTGCAAAGAAGTTTCAGCTAATGGAGGTCGGATTGAAGTCGAGGGGCATCATGTACGCCTCTGTATCATTGTGAGAAATCCAGCAAGACCAGATAGCAACAAGCAGGGTGTCTGGAAAAGCTTAGGCCTCGCTTCGACGATGGCCGTGTGCATGCCCTCGAGCATGCAGCCAGCCACAGGGCACTCAACATATCCATATATGAACAACAGAGGTCGAGGACATCACTGGGGAGATTGCTCCAATCGCGGCTCATGTGGATGTTGCGTGGTTCGCGTTCAGCCATGGTGGAGTTTGGAAGGTGGGGTTTTGGGGAGCTTGATTTACGGCGGAGAAGGCTTTTGGTGCTGGAGCGGCCAGCGAGGGAATAGTGGTACTGGGGAGGCGAGGGTATGCGGGGGTACAGTGAGATGATGAAGAGGGACCTCAGGATCTCTGGCGAGACAGAGATGAAGATGGGGTGGTGCTAGGGGAGAGGGAGACGAGGCAAGGAATGCTATACAGCGGCGGTGACAGTGACTACACAGTGCACAAGGTGATGCCGACTTTGGTAACCCGGACACACCGCCTGGACTGGTGTCACCTCGGGCGCGGGGTCTTGTCACTTCACTATGAGGACCGGATGAATAATAGTATTTTACCATCAAGTGTACCGCAACTGTACTACGACTACTGTCGTGGAATTGTCACGATAGATGTCCTAGTGAAAGAACTTAATCGTGGAGCCATCGCAACTGAGAAGCTTAAAGGGGTTAAATGGGACAAAGGACACGAGAGGTTTATACTGGTTCGACCCCTTGTGGTGAAGGTAAAGGCCTAGTCCAGTTGAGATGATATTGTTAGTTTTCGATGACCAAGGAGCGAATACGCTTAACCTGGCTCTCGATCTATTTTCTCTAGCCCTAAGCCACCGCCGGGTCGTCCCCTTATATACATAGGTTGATGCCCTGCGGCCTACAGAGCCCCGGCTGGCTCATACAACATGGCCGGCTCGGTGATGTATCTTACATGCCTTATAATACAAGTCTACTCATACATGGCGGTTTATACTTACGGGCCTTAAGCCGCCTATGGACTTGGGCCTATTATAAGCCTAACTATGAACCGCCTTCTTGTACACTCTTGGGCTTCATTTAGGTAAACCGCCATTGTGGTTGACCCGGCCCCTCCTTGGCGGGTCATATCTGGTAATCATATCCCCAACAACTACTAGTAGGAGTAGTAGCAACATGAGTAGTACTCTCGTGCTAGCTTGCCTCTGGGTTCACTTGATCCTCCAGGTATCATCCATATTGCGAGCAGAACCAAATTCTCGTGCATGCAGAAGCGCGAAGAAGGACTTTTCTTTTTTGAGGATAACTGCATATTCCGTAACTAGAGAATGGTGTGTCTCCCACACACGCGCGTATATCCATCCGAACCAGCTATGACACATTTTTATCCATTTGCATAGGTCCCACCTGTAAGGAGGGGTGCAGAAATAAAAAGGAATCATAAAATGTATCGCCACAGTGATTCAAAAGAGTGACCTCAACTAGCTAGTGGCACATGTAGCGCTGGAAGGATGGGCACGGACAGGGACAGGATCCACTCCTCAGTCTACCCGCGTAGCCTTTTCGTTTAGTCTACCTAGCCGTCTAATCAACTGCCTGCAGGCCACTTCTCCCATTTAGTTCTCCATCGGGAACCAATTTTCCTCGACTTCTTCACTACTCCTTGATCTTCATTTGCATCCAAACCACACTGCATTCACATTGTTTTAACCTCTTCGCCGCGCTGGAGAGACCCCCAAGGAAACATCCTCGTACGTTGCACAGAACATCAAGATGCATTTGTATGAGTAGTTTATCTTGTGAGAGAAAAGGATGAACGTGGGAAGGCTTTTTTGCAAATGTGGAGGGGGTGTAGTTTTCTTTTTGAAAAATTTCCACGGTTTTCTTCCTACCCATCAGATATAAATCGGACGACCTATAAAAAAGCAGAGTTGGTGATGATGGTGTGCCTGCCATCCTACAATATGGGCCGTCCGATCTATATCTAACAGATAGGAAGGAAACTATGACAATTTACCCACACTCCACTCCACATTTGCATATAAGGCATTCCTTCGTTCATCCTTTTCTCCCACAAGATCTTGATGTTCCGTGCAACGCACGGGCATCTTGCTAGTATAAGAGTGGTGTGGGTATTTTTTTGCAAAATTGCCATAGTTCCCTTCCTATCCGTCAGATATAAGTCGGAGGCCTATACTGCAGGATGGTAGGCACACCATCATCAACAACTCTGTCTTTTATAAGAGTAGAGTAGAGACAGAGATAGAGACTACTAGTACCAATGTGCTGGCCAGTGCATTGCAATGGATCCAAAGTAGTAGAATAATGCTTGTTCATGGGCTTGAAATATAAACACTCTAGTTTTGATATACACAGATATCAGTAAAAGTAAATCATGCTTTACTCAAAATATATTCCTCGGGCTATTTTGATGGTTTGAAGATAACAGGTTTTAAAAATTTTGGAGTTGTTTTTTTAACATTTTGTAGCATGGCACGGCATCCGGTGCACCTAATCGTCTGAAAAGAAAATTGAGCTTGGGTCGGTGGCACACCCTGTGGCAAGATGCCCGTGTGGCCTTCTTCTATAACTAGCAAGATGCCCGTGCACTGCAGGGAACATCAAGATGCATTTTCTACAAAACACCTGTTGTGATTGACCCTTGCAGGAGTAATCCCATGTGTAAAAAGTAATGATATCTCGAGAATTTTATCGGAAAAATGGTATCTTTGGAACAAGTTTTCTCTACTATTGCTCCTTGTAGTGAGATGTATGCAACGCATGTGTCAGCAGACATGACAGCTTGTCCATGGAAGTTGAACCACAACGACCATCACTTTTCTTGTTTCTACCACTGCCACACCCACATGCGATTCCCATGACGCCGCTCCAACCCAGGGCACGATGTCCCCCGACGTGCGCCTCATCCTCTCGGCCCCACCACTCCTCTGCCTTTGTGTGCATGACATGCGGGCCAGCTGAACTGCGGCGACCATCAACCTTCTACCACAGCCACACCCGATTGGACGCGGTTTTCCTGCTCCGATCCGTACTCCCGCACCATCGAATTTTCATCCAACGGCTATGACACATTTCGTCTCGGGCATCAATCCTCCACTTGAGTACTTCTGTACTACAGGTAGTACCCGCCGGTGTGGCCATCTACACCTCATAACGAATCGACGCCCAGTTGTGGCACCCTCGCCATGGCCACCCCACCACCGACCGGTTCATCTCAAACGAGTGAGTCGTGAACCACGCCACCACCATGAGAATGACATGTGGGCCAGCTGCATTTAAGGTCTGCATGTCATTGACTCATAGGCCGATGCACTAAGCCACTGAAGCTCGGCCCCGTGGGCCCCAAGAGGGAAATGGTAACTCCTGCGGGAGGCCTTGTGGTGCTCCCGCAGAACGAGCTCGTGCCAAACCCGGATGAGATTGGGTAACCAACTAGTAAGCTACACGTGCATTGCACACATGAGATTTGGTAACCAAATCTCTACTCTCTATATCTATATATATATCTATCTATATCTATAGCCTTATAAAAAACAGAGTTGGTGATGATGGTGTGCCTGCCATCCTGCAATATAGGTCGTCCGATTTATATCTAACGGATAGGAAGGAAACTATGGAAATTTTGCAAAAAGATGCCCACACCCCTCTCCACATTTGCAAATAAGGCCTTCTCTTGTTCATCCCTTTCTCCCACAATATAAACTACTCATACAAATGCATCTTGATTTTCCGTGCAACGCATGGGCATCTTGCTAGTTATGAATAAATAACACTCTATCAATGAGCCCCATCAGATACAAAATTTATTGGCTTACGTGCTATAACTAGATCTTCCCCTCGTTTATGTTTTCCAACCCGGCGGCGGGCGGGTGCAGTTTTCCAATGGTCGGTATGCTCAACGGAGCTCCCACATGAAAGTGAAAATGCTAGGCAACACGCCTTCCCTAGCTATGTGGCGTGCTGGACGGGTCGTGGAGTACTCCCGATTCTCGAGCGTGTGTGGGTTCGACACGAACGCGGCATGCCTTTTCCTTTTACTGGCAACGTGCCTGTGCGTTGTGACGGATCCAAAGTAGTAGAATAGTAGTACTTGTTCACAAACTTGAAATAAATCATTCTTGTTTTGATATACTCATAATATATTACTTGTCACTCAAAACATATTTCTCAGGCTGTTTTGATGAGGTGAGGGAGGGATGTGGTTTCTTTCAAGATAATAAGGGGTTTTCTGCAAATTGGAGCAGAGAAGTCGGCTATTGTTGCAAAAATGCCACAACTTACCTCACAGCCGTTAGATGCAGATCTAATGGTCAGAAATGACGGATGGCAGACACACCACCATCACCAACTGAGTCTTTTATAGGGGTAGGAGTAGAGAAAAATGTATAAATTGTGACATTTGGTTCTGCTCCTTGGCACAATCGATCGATAAAAATAACAATTGGAAACGCTAGGGAGGGGCTATTTCCACCAGATAAGCAGGGTACGTAGTAGCTAGGTTGGCGCATCGTCAGTTTGGTCACATGCGGTTCGACATGTTCTAGTGTTTCTAGCAAGATGCCCGTGCGTTGCACGAAGTTGATGGAAAAGGTAAGCACAACTTAGAAATTGACAAATGGAGTACTAGTTAAAGTGATGCATAAAATTAAGCAAAGGGATCGCACATGTTAGTATTGATTGGAACGAGAATGCAATAGCACAATAAGAATTAAGGCCACGGTGATGTGATCGCAGTGGTGGTTACAAGAGGCAAGAAGAAAGATGCATCCATCAACGTACGACATCCTCCTCCTCAACTTAGTGCGCCGGGCCACCGACCGGCGGCTAAGGAGCGGCGGATTTTGTGGCGAGGTCAAGGTGCTTCTCAGCAAAGGCATCCAAGGCTTCCAGCCGGTTGAGGAAGGCCAACATTGTAGCATCCTCAATGGCCTTGTAGATACATATGTACATGATTTTCTCGTAGATGGGGATGTGTAGGTTGACGAATTCTTGCAAGGCGAGGCGCCTCGCAGTGAGCGCGGCCTCCAGGTGGACATTCTTCACGGCGTCGGCGGGCAGTCACGGGGCCACCAATGCTTGAAAGAGGTTCCGGCCATGGAGTTCGATTAGGGTGGCAGGCAATGTGGAGCCTGGGCGCGCAGGCTGGAGGAGTACGGCGATGTCATTTCCGAGCTTCTTGAGGACAGTGAACTTGTTGGTGGTCGCAACGATCATATGGTCCAACTAAGAGTCGTAGTTGGCGTCGACGGCGGCCATCCACCAGCCGATCATGAACACCGTCTGGAGACAATCCTCGGTGCCATGCCGCAGGCGGATGTCATGGACCATCTGGCACAGCCGTTTGCCGCTCGAGCGCATCACCACCATGGGTCTAGAGTGAGCTCTTTTGTGATAGTGTAGGTGCTTAGGCAAATGCTTAGGTCCTTACGATGTGGTAGATGCATTGGAATGGAGGGGCGCCTTTATATGAGTGCAAACTGCGTTGCATTGACATCGTGCAGCCTCTTTTCCTGGTTCTCCTCCGGCGGAGCTCCGGAAAAGGCCCCAAGATGGGATCTCGTGGATACAGAACGTTACAGCGGTGGAATTAGGGTTTTGGCTCCGTATCTGGTAGTTTGGGGGTATGTAGGTATATATAGGAGGAAGGAGTACGTCGGTGGAGCAACAAGGGGCCCACGAGGGTGGAGGGCGCGCCTGGGGGGGGGGGGGTTAGGCGCGCCCCCCTACCTCATGCCTTCCTCGTTGATTGCTTGACGTAGGGTCCAAGTCCTCTGGATCATGCTCATTCCGAAAATCACGTTCCCGAAGGTTTCTTTCCGTTTGGACTCCGTTTGATATTCTTTTTCTGCGAAACCCTAAAATAGGCAAAAACATCAATTCTGGTCTGGGCCTCCGGTTAATAGGTTAGTCCCAAAAATAATATAAAATGTATAATAAAGCCCAATAATGTCCAAAATATAATATAATATAACATGGAATAATCAAAAATTATAGATACGTTGGAGACGTATCAAGCATTCCCAAGCTTAATTCTTGCTCGTCCTCGAGTAGGTAAATGATAAAAACAGAATTTTTGATGTGGAATGCTACTTGGCATAATTTCAATGTAATTCTTCTTAATTGTGGTATGAATATTCAGATCCGAAAGATTCAAGACAAAAGTTCAATATTGACATACAAATAATAATACTTCAAACATACTAACTAAGCAATTATGTCTCTTCAAAATAACATGGCCAAAGAATGTTATCCCTACAAAATCATGTTGTCTGGCTATGCTCTATCTTCACCACACAGTATTTAAATCATGCACAACCCCGATGACAAGCCAAGCAATTATTTCATACTTTTGGTGTTCTCAAACTTTTTCAATCTTCACGCAATACATGAGCGTGAGCCATGGACATACCACTTTAGGTGGAATAGAATGCTGGTTGTGGAGGAGATAAAAAAGAGGGAACATAGTCTCACATCAACTAGGCATATCAACGGGCTATGGAGATGCCCATCAATAGATATCAATGTGAGTGAGTAGGGATTGCCATGCAACGGATGCACTAGAGCTATAAGTATATGAAAGCTCAAGAAAAGGAACTAACTGGGTGTGCATCCAACTCGCTTGCTCACGAAGACCTAGGGCATTTTGAGGAAGCCCATCATTGGAATATACAAGCCAATTTCTATAAATGAAAAATTCCCACTAGCATATGGAAGTGATAACATAGGAGACTCTCTATTATGAAGATCATGGTGCTACTTTGAAGCACAAGTGTGGTAAAAGGATAGTAGCATTGTCCCTTCTCTCTTTTTCTCTCATATTTTTTTATTTGGGCCTTTTTTATGGCCTCTTTTTTTTATTTGGGCTTCTTTGGCCTCCCTTTTTTCGTCCGGAGTCTCATCCCGACTTGTGGGGGAATCATAGTCTCCATCATCATTTCCTCACTTGGGACAATGCTCCTAAAAATTATGATCATCAGACTTTTATTTACAACTCAACAATTACAACTCAATACTTAGAACAAAATATGACTCTATGTGAATGCCTCCGGCGGTGTATCGGGATATGCAATGAATCAAGAGTGACATGTATGAAAGAATTATGAACGGTGGCTTTGCCACAAATACAATGTCAACTACATGATCATGCAAAGCAATATGATAATGATGGAGCGTGTCATAGTAAATGAAAGGGTGGAAAGTTGCATGGAAATATATCTCGGAATGGCTATGGAAATGCCATGATAGGTAGCTATGGTGGCTGTTTTGAGGAAGGCATATGGTGGGTGTATGATACCGGCGAAAGGTGCGTGGTATTAGAGAGGCTAGCAATGGTGGAAGGAAGAAAAGTGTGTATGATCCATGGACTCAACCTTAGTCATAAAGAACTCGTATACTTATTGCAAAAATCTACAAGTTATCAAAGCAAAGTATTACGCGCATTCTCCTAGGGGGATAGATTGGTAGGAAAAGACCATCGCTCATCCCCGCCCGCCACACATAAGGAAGACAATCAATAAATAAATCATGCTCCGAGTTCATCACATAATGATTCACCATACGTGCATGCTACGGAAATCACAAACTTTAACACAAGTATTTGTCAAATTCACAACTACTCAACTAGCATGACTCTAATATTACCATCTCCATATCTCAAAACAATTATCAAGTATCAAAATTCTCATAGTATTCAACACACTCATAAGAAAGTTTTTACTAGTCTTGAATACCTAGCATATTAGGATTATTTAAGTAAATTACCATGCTATTTAAGACTCTCAAAATAATCTAAGTGAATCATGAGAGAATAATAGTTTTTATAAAACAAAACCACCACCATGCTCTAAAAGATATAAGTGAAGTACTAGAGCAAAAACTATATAACTCAAAAGGTATAAGTGAAGCACATAGAGTATTCTAATAATTTCTGAATCATGTGTGTCTCTCTCAAAAGGTGTGTACAGGAAGGATGATTGTGGTAAACTAACAAATAAATACTCAAATAATACAAGATGCTCCAAGCAAAACACATATCATGTGGTGAATAAAAATATAGCCCCAAGTAAAGTTACCGATGGAAGTAGACGAAAGAGGGGATGCCTTCCGGGGCATCCCCAAGCTTTGGCTTTTAGGTGTCCTTAGATTATATTGTGGTGCCATGGGCATCCACAAGCTTAGGCTCTTGCCAGTCCTTGTTCCATAATCCATCAAATCTTTCACCCAAAACTTGAAAACTTCACAACACAAAACATAAAGTAGAAAATCTCGTGAGCTCCGTTAGCGAAAGAAAACAAAACACCACTTCAAGATACAGTAATGAACTCATTCTTTATTTATATTGGTGTTAAACCTACTGTATTCCAACTTCTCCATGGTTTATAAACTATTTTACTAGCCATAGATTCATTAAAATAAGCAAATAACACATGAAAAACAGAATCTGTCAAAGAAAGAATAGTCTGAGGTAATCTGTAGCTAAAACACGATATGGAACCCCAAAAATTCTAAACTAAATTTCTGGACGTGAGTAATTTATCTATTATTCATATGCAAAAATAATTAACTAAATATCACCTTCCAAATAAAAATGGAAGCAATTCTCGTGAGCGCTAAAGTTTTTGTTTTTTACAGCAAGATTAAAAAGACTTTCCCCAAGTCTTCCCAACGGTTATACTTGGCACAAACACTAATTAAACACAAAAAACACAACCAAAACAGAGGCTAGATAAATTATTTATTACTAAACAGGAGCAAAAAGCGAGGAATAAAAATAAAATTCGGTTGCCTCCCAACAAGCGCTATCGTTTAACGCCCCTAGCTAGGCATAAAAGCAAGGATAGATCTAGCTATTGCCATCTTTGGTAGGCAATCCATAAGTGGCTCTCATAATAGATTCATAAGGTAATTTAATTTTCTTTCTAGGGAAGTGTTCCATGCCTTTCCTTAATGGAAATTGGAATCTAATATTCCCTTCCTTCATATCAATAATTGCACCAATCGTTCTAAGGAATGGTCTACCAAGAATAATAGGACATGAAGGATTGCAATCTATGTCAAGAACAATAAAATATACGGGCACATAATTCCTATTTGCAACAATAATAACATCATTATTTCTTCCCATAGGTTTCTTAATAGTGGAATATGCAAGGTGCAAGTTTAAAGAGCAATCATCAAAATCACGGAAACCTACCAAATCACACAAAGTATTTGGAATCGTGGAAACACTAGCACCCAAATCACACAAAGAATATCATTAATGAGCTTTAAACTTAATTTTAATAGTAGGTTCCCACTCATCATAAAGTTTTCTAGGGATATAAACTTCCAACTCAAGTTTTTCTTCATAAGATTGCATCAAAGCATCAACGATATGTTTAGTAAAGGCTTTATTTTGACTATAAGCATGAGGAGAATTTAGCATGGATTGCAACAAGGAAATACAATCTATCAAAGAGCAATTATCATAATTAAATTCCTTGAAATCCAAAATAGTGGGTTCATTAATATTTAATGTTTTGACTTCTTCAATCCCACTTTTAACAATTTTAGCATCAAGATCTAAAGACTCCGAATTTTTGTAACGCCGTCTAGGTAAAGGTGGATCATATTCAGTCCCATCATTATCAAGATTCATATTTCAAAACAAAGATTTAATAGGGGACACATCAATAACTTTTAGATCTTACCTTTATTATCATGGAAACTACAAGAACATGCTTTTATAAAGCAATCTTTCTTAGCACGCATCCTAGCGGTTCTTTCTTTGCACTCATCAATGGAAATTCTCATGACTTTGAGAGACTCATTGATATCATGCTTAGGTGGAATAGATCTAAGTTTCAAAGAATCAACTTCAAGAGAAATTCTATCAACGTTCCTAGCCAACTCATCAATCTTAAGCAATTTTTCTTCAATCAAAGCATTGAAATTCTTTTGCGAAGTAATAAATTCTTTAATATTAGTTTCAGAATAAGAGGGCATATTGTTAAAATTTCCATAAGAATTGCTGTAGGAATTACCATAATTATTAGAGGAATTACTAGGATACGGCCTAGGATTAAAGTTTCCTCTATACTCGTTGTTACCAAAATTATTCCTACCAACAAAATTCACATCCATAGATTCATTATTATTTTCAATCAAATTAGACAAAGGCATATCATTAGGATCAGAAGAAACACTTTTATTAGGAAATCATTTCATAAGTTCATACATCTTTCCACTCAAAACATTAATTTCTTCTACCGCATGCACTTTTTTATTAGTAGATCTTTCAGTGTGCCATTGAGAATAATTAACCAGAATATTATCTTGGAGTTTAGTAGCTTCTCCTAAAGTGATTTCCATAAAAGTGCCTCCCGCGGCCGAATCTAAAAGATTTCTAGAAGTAAAATTCAATCCGGCAGAAAATTTTGTATAATCATCCACAAATTCAACCCATGCGTACGGCAATTATGTATCATTTATTTCATCCTCT